>NC_048304.1:56580559-56621614 GCF_013100865.1 Trachemys scripta elegans | reverse complement strand
CCCCCCCCCCCTCCCCCCCCCCCCCCCCCCCGAATTCCCAACCCCCCCGTCCCGTCTCTTGACTGCCCCCTCCAAAACCTCCCTGCCCCTTCTCCGACCCCCTGGTCCCCTTGTTGATGGCCTTCGCCTAACGTCTCTGAGCATGCTCAGGAACGGCCTTAGCCGTTCGTCCCTGCACTCTGAGCAGCAGTGGGGTAGGAGCGGGGGAGGAGCTCCAGACTGCCTAAGGCGATCTGCGAATGCAGGGAGGGAGGGAGTGCTCTCAGCTGCAGGGGAGAGGAGGGGGAAGCGGAGGAGGGGCTCTCTCTGGCTGTCGGAGCCCCATGTAAGTGGCACCATCCGGCTGGCTGCCCTGTTAGCCGTGCGTGCTCTGCATGGGGGGGGAAGTCCGGACATTTACAAATTCCCCCCAGATGCTATTTTTAGCTCAAAAAGCCGGACATGTCCAGGGGAATCCGGACGAATGGTAACCCTATCTGTTTGGAGTTTGTCATTAAAATGGCTTTTCTAGAACTCCTAGTAGCTTGTAGGAAAGTGACCTTAATTTATGAGACACATAGCAAGGGGAGGCCTGTCTGGAGTTGTAAAACTAGATTCTGTCTTGCTTTGATTCAGGTTTAGTAATTACTTAAAGAATGTAAGTGGCTAATATTTTAACAAAATACCTTATGTTTACAAAGTGATGTTCTTAATACACAGTTGGGGAATGGCCAGAGTAGTAGCTGTGGAGTCCAGGGGTGTGGTTGCCTGCTTTACTGAGCTCTGATTACATCCTTATCATGGCCTGTTCAAGGTTTGGAGTCCACGAGGTCTGGATATGAAATTGGGAGGAGCTTTTGTACTAGAACAAAAGGGAGTGGTGGAGGTGTTCCGCAGCTGACTGCAGTAAGATCATGCAAGAGCTGTTTACATAAGACGCTTCATTAACTGCACTTAGGAGTTTGGATGTTCTTCAGGGCCGGATTAGACAGTTTATATTGGGCTATGATTATTCAGCTCTGTGTATAAGAACTGAACTGGCTGTTGTGGCACCATAGGAGGAGACATCGCTGGCTGATCGTCCACGCCAATCTGATGTTTTCACATTACTCATTCAAGGGTAGTCTGTATTTCTTCTAATGTTTAAGTCTTACACAAAATAGCTGGGATTTCCTGCTCTGAGGAGCAAATATGGTGACTCAGCACTCAGGTCTAGTAAATATTTTGAAAGTTTTCTCTCCTGCACTCCTCCCCACCTCATCCACTCTTTAAAAATGCTTTGCCCTAGCTGAATGGACTAACTGCTCATACATTAAATTACTGCTTAAATTCTAAAATGGTCAGATTACTGGTGCAAATTGGAAACCGTGTTCCTGACACCTATTCCAGTGACGTTGTTGTTTTTAAGGGACATTCTGAAACACATTTGTTCAGGCATTTACCAACATTAAAATAGTTTATGATGAGCAGGCAGTGTCTTCTGGAATGTAAATATCTGTCTGTTTAAAGAATCTCTCATCCTAACACTGAGAAATTACCCCCCAAAAGCAATTTCTTTTTTTGTTCAAGAAAAAGTAATTGCTTATTGTGAGGCAGAAGTCAGCTTACTGAACACCACTGTTCCCTGAGCCAGGCATACTCCTGTTGACCCAGTCATTGATGCTGGTACACAAATGGAGGGGTAAGCAAAATCCTACCTTGTTGGCTTCTGCTCCACTAGGAACACAGGGGAAGAAATATCAATGTTTGCTAAATGGAAAAGGAGCATCTCGTTAGGGAAATATATGTTGCCTTTTAGTGTCTCAAAGGATGTTGGAAACAGTGGAGAGGAACAAATTAAAAGGCACAGCTATCGTTTTATTAATTCAAAGAGATACTTGCAAACTTGTGAGAGGGAAGAGAACATTAATACGAAAAGCAAGTTTATTGGCCATTCCTTTATGTATTCCCTCTTGCTGCCAGTTCAGAAGGCTTCCTTTTGAATTAGTTCTCCCTCTTAGTTTAACTTCTCCTGAGGGATGCTTCAGAGACGTTTTAATGCTCAATTTATGACATCTTAGTCCTTTCCATGGTGTCAAAAAAACAACATATCACAAGGACAGTCTGTTACTGCTTTTCTATGGCCTTCAGGAAAGGATGGAAGGGAAACATAAAGGAATCCCCTGCTTTAAACCTTGATCTTTGGAAAACAACTTGGCCCCCACTCTTCAATTGGGTCCGTGTTAACAGACCTCTTGTGGTTTAAGCAGGATCCCATTAAAGTCACAGGCGGTAGGAGGGAAGGGGAGGGGGCTTGTCTACACTTAAAAGAGTTTGCCAATACAGCTATGCCAATAGAACTATACTAGCAAACCCCCCCCCAATAGAAATGCAGCTTATAGCAGCAGAGATTTTTTGCCAGTATAGGTTATACCAGTGCACTGATCAGAATAAGCTCTACTGGTAAAATGAGGGCTTTTGGGTGGGGGTGGAATAGTCAATTTAACTGTCTACACTAGGGCTTTTGCTATCACAACTGTGTCAGTTAAGGGGATGATTTCCCCTCCCCCGCACTTTGAACTGACACAGCATTGTCAGCAAAACTTAAATATAGCCCAAGCCTGGGTCTCTACACTGTGCAGGGATCAGCTTGTGCTGGTCTCAGTGCATAATCGGGGCCTTCAGGAAGGATATTATGAAAACTGAGAGGTGAAAGTGTCAGTCCAAAGGAGTACCAGAATATAGTCTTAACTCTCATTGTGATGTATTAAAGGTCTTCTTTCAAGCAGCTGTGTCCTGGGATAAAATTCAAGAGCCTTGTTTGGTAAAACTGCTTGAATTTGAAGGTAGTTGCTGAGCACCCAAATTGCTGTACTTAGGCAAAATCAACCTAGCATCAGTTGCATCTGTGTTCATTAAAAGGAAGCAGAAAACCACGAGTATTTCCAGCATTTGTGTTCTCTCAGGCTTTTCCCTAGAGCAGGGATGGGCAAACTTTTTGGCTTGAGGGCCATATCTGGATATGGAAATGGTATGACGGGCCATGAATGCTCACAAAATTGGGGGTTGGGGTACGGGAGGTGGTGAGGGCTCCAGCTGGTGGTGCAGGCTCTGGGGTAGGGCTGGACATGAGGGGTTGGGGGTGCAGGAGGGTGCTCTGGGCTGGGACCGAGTGGTTCAGAGGGCAGGAGGGGGATCAGGGTTAGGGCACAGGAGCAGGTTAGGGGTGCAGGCTCTGGGCAGCGCTTCCCTCAAGCAGCTCCCGGAAGCAGCAGCATGTCCCCCTCCAGCTCCTATGCAGAGGGGCAGCCAGGCAGCTCTACGTGCCGCCCCGTCCACAGGCGCTGCCCCTGCAGCTCCCATTGGCCACGGTTCCAGGCCAGTGGGAGCTGCAGCGGTGGCACTTGGGGCAGGGGCAGCGTGCAGAGCCCCCTGGCTGCCCCTACATGTAGGAGCTGAGAGGTGGACATGCTGCTGCTTCTGGGAGCCACGTGGCGCCACAGCACGTGCAGAGTGGGGCAAGCCCCTGACCCTGCTCCTTGGCTGGAGCACTGGAGTAGGGCAAGCCCTGGACCCTGCTCCCTGGTGGGAGCTCAAGGGCCAGATTAAAATGTCTGAAGGGCTGGATGCGGCCCCCGGGCCGTAGTTTGCCCACTCCTGCCCTAGAGCTATAAGTAAGGTAGCTATTATGGCTTCCTTACACTCATAATCAGTTTTTAGTAACCAGTGTTTACTTCCCAAGATAACCTGTGACTCTTCTTTCTTTTTCTTTAACCTGTGTTAATGAAATAAAGCTTATCTGTCTTAGGCCAGGTCTACACTGCAAACATACATTGGTATAACTACTTCATTCGGGAGTGTGAAAAATCCACACCTCTGAACGTGACGCAGTTATACCAGCCTAACCCCTGTTGTAGACAGTGCTGTGTCGACAGAAGGGCTTCTCATGTCAGCACAGCTACTGCCTCTCGCGGAGGTGAGTTAACTACGCTGATTAGAGAAGCTCTCCCGTCGCCATAGTGACATTTTCACTGAAGTACTACAGCGGTACAGCTGCGCGACTGTTGTGGTTTCAGTGTAGACCTGCCCTTAAATACAAGTTTAAACAAATGTGTGTATAAAATTTCTCAAAGGTCTCATCTTCACTGCAGAGTTAACTCTAGTTGTAACTCAAGTATTACTCCTAACTAGAGTCTTGTCCACATACAAACCCTTAACTTGAGGTGGTGCAGCTTTCAAATTTCAAGTTGACTGGCCAGTCAGGAGGGTATAGGCCACATCTCAAGTTATCACAACATGTCAGCTGCTAAAACAATCACTCTGTGCAACTTGAGTGTTAATTTGCAGTGTGACTGTCCTCGCTTGAATTAGACTAACTCAGGATAAGTTAACTCTGTGGTGAAAACCGCATATATAGTCTTGTGAAAATTAATGAATAATATTTTAATAAAACATTCTAACAATCTAGTTCGGATTGGAGTAGATCATTAGACACTATTAACTTGTGGTTCTCAGGGAACAGAAAACTAAAGTGAAATAATGGAGAGAAACCACTATAAAATTCTCTGGAATATTTATTGTAGTGATAGATTAGAAACTGACCATTGTTACTGTTGTGTTAAAGGCGCAGTCAACTGAAATCACGATTTTAAGTACTATTAGTATGTTACTAATAACCCATTAGAAATCTCCAAGTGACATTTTTCACTCAGCTGTCCCCAGTGTTACAATTTGTTTTTTTTGTGGCACTTCTCAGTTATATGGAGTTTCACAGCCCATCCTTGTATTTGTTGTACATGGGCACTGGTGCACATGAACCACACTGGAAGGTCACACACTAGCTCCCACTCCAAAGGAACAACAGGTGACAATACCAGCTGTTCAAATCTGTTAGATGTCTGAATTTGAGCATCTGTAGACTATTAAATTATAATTTGCACCACTTTTCACTTGACTCTACTTTGCACCAGTCAGCATTTCTTATGCAAACATCTTTCAATGTCCCCCACAAGATACTGGTTTCCTCCCTCGTTTGTTGGTTCCCAGTCTTCCCACACATGATACCTCTTCCAGGGATACACAAATCGTAGATGTGCATAGGATGCTATTATGGGCCAAACCTAAAAAGAACAACATCTGAAAAATTAGTAGCATAGAAGGCTTTAAGTAAAAGGGAGTAATTTTTTTAGCATACATTTCTGTAGGCTGTTTCATGATTGCACACTCATGATGTGAATAACTTACAATTTAAAAATATAAGGTCTGTGATCCGGAAGTAATTTTTGTTTATAGCGAAGGGTATCCTTTGTCATCAAGGACAGCTAAGAGGTGCCCTCTTCCTTGCAGTGTCCCCCACTTGAAATCAGATAGCCAGGGAAGGCCTCTTATTCAAATGTGCTATTAAGAGAAGGTTGCAATGATTTTTAACTCCATCTTGAATAATAAAATTGGTCTGACCATGAGTTTTAATATTATTTACCCACAGCTGATTTCAACTTTTACTTTTTATTTAAAAAGCTTAATTGTGAGCTGTAAAAACTCTCAGTTAAGCCTGTTAAATAAACCCTGGAAAGGTTGAAACTGCCTGTCTGCTGATTCCAGGGGAGGGGAGGAGGGAGCTAAAGGAAGAAAGTTTTTAGAAATAAAAAACCTTTCACTCTTCCCCTGCAACTTTTCTTCTTGCTCTTTCTTCCACCTTCCTCCTTTCCTCTTGCATCACTTGGACCATATCTGCACTATGGGGACTATAATGGCATAATTGCAGCACCATAGCTATGCTGGCATAATCCCATAATGTAGACGCAGCCTACAGTGACATAAGGGTTTTTTTCATTGCTGTAGGAACACCACCTCCCTGAATGATAGTAGCTAAATTGACAGAAACATTCTTCCTTTGACCTAGCTGCATCTACTCTGGGATTTAGGATGGCACAGCTACAGTGTTCAGGGGAGTGAAAAGACTACTCTTGGATCTTCAGCTCCCAATAAGATCTCAAGGTGGTTTCCCCCTGCCAATAAGGTCCATAGATAGATAGAAATCCCAAAGTCTTTTGCAGTTAAAAAAAAAAAAATACAAATTGTTCAGTGCCTGGACCCCACTTAGGAGTGGAGCCACCTGGGGCAAAGCCTTGTGCAGAGCTTGTGAATAAGCATGCTTTAAAAACTAATGACGGGAGGCTGAAGAGAGGTGGAACAGTTCTTTGAAGCCTTAATGCAGGGGTGGGTAAACTTTTTGGCCCGAGGGCCACATCTGGGTATGGAAATTGTGTGGCAGGCCATGAATGCTCATGAAATTGGAGGTTGGGGTGCAGGAGGGGATGAGGGCTCCAGCTGGGGGTGTGGGCTCTGGGGTAGAGCCAACAATGAGGAGTTCAGGGTACGGGAAGGGGTTCCGAGCTAGGTCAGGGGGTATGGAGCGGGGAGGGAGGTCTGACTGGGGGTGTGGGCTCTGGGATGGGGTTGGGGGTGCAGGAAGGTGCTCTGGGGTGGGACCAAGGGGTTTGGAGGGCGGGAGGGGGATCAGGGCTGGGGCAGAGGGTTGGGGTACAGGAGGGGGCAGCGTTTCCCTTAAGCAGCTCCCAGAAGCAGCGGCATGTCCCCCTCCAGCTCCTATGCAGAGGGGCAGCTAGGCAGCTCTGCGTGCCGCCCTGTCCACAGGCACCACCTCTGCAGCTCCCATTGGCTGCAGTTCCAGGCCAATAGGAAGTGCAGGGGCGGTGCTTGGGGCAGGGACAGTGTGCGGAGCCCCCTGGCTGCCCCTACGCGTAGGAGCCGTGGGGTAGACATGCCGCTGCTTCCAGGAGCTGCGCGGCGCCACGGCATGTGCAGAGCCGGGCATGCCCCCGATCCTGCTCCCCAGCTGGAGCTTGAGGGCCAGATGTGGCCCCCATGCTGTAGTTTACCCACCTCTGTCTTAATAGGACTGAATATCATGGTTCTTGTTGGTTTGTAGCAGCAAGCCAAGGATCCTGGGTATCTTACAAAATGACTTCCTGATGGAGACAAGGGTAAGCTGCCTATAATGAAGTTGTGCCTGGGAGGGACAGAATTGGAACAAGAGTGAGTGCGTACATGTGCCTTGGCTCTAATTCTGTCTCTCCCAGGCATATATATGGTTGTTTTGGTTTTGGGGGTGGGGGGGGGGAGAATATAGAGGAAAGTAATGATAAAAAATAGGAAAGATCCATGCCTCAGAGAAAATACAAGTAAAATACATAGAATCATAGAAGATTAGGGTTGGAAGAGACCACAGGAGGTCATTTCTGCTTCATTTGGTCTTTTCCCCCTCCATGCACTAGGGCGGCAACTTGACCAATACATTTTTCTGTCATTTGGAGTTGGTCCTCCCTTGACAAAATAACCCACTAGCCTCCTGGTTTAGCATCCAGCCCTCTTGTTTCAGGAAGCTGAGAGCTGCTTTCTAGAGAACTAATATTAATGGGTTGGAACAGGCAGTTATTTTCAACTTCATACTTCAGATTTTTCACTGTTCAGGTGTCCCCTTCAGCTATCAAGAAAGCAGTTGAAATTAACAGCTGTGTCAAATGAAGTACCTTCTGTCCCCCAACTCTTCCAAAATAAACGGGGGAGTAATGCTTTACACGTTTTGTCGTCTTGTACTCCAAAGGCCAGCAGCAGCATGGATTAGCATGTAGTGATTTCTAGGAGTTGTTCAGATTCCTCTGTGCTCAGGCTGATTGACAGGGACATGTGGCTGGAGTACAACTGGAAGTATATAACTGGCAAATTTTGGTTGGGTAAATATAGCAGGCATGGGATGTCAGAGCAGAAGAGAGATTGTTCTGGGAAAGGAAGCGTTGTCTATCTTTTATCCGAATAACAATTTCCTACATTTCTGGGACTTCTCTTTCTTTCAGTATAGAGGAGGAGTTGTCGGGGGCTGGCACACTTGTCACATTCTATCTGTGTCACTGTTTGTTCATGTGATTGGTGTAGTGAAAACAATAATAGCTGTTTCATTGTGGTAGGAATACTCTAAGATGCAGAAAACTGGCATTGATCAATTACATATGGTTTAATTAGCATTGACATTTATTTCACTGTGGTTTGAGCCTCTTTTCTTGGAGAACAGTTAGGGGTGGGTTCAGGGGGAAAGTGTTGGTAATATTGTTGCAAAGCTGACCTAAGAAATGCCAGGTGGAGAGATACTAGGATGAAATTGGAATAAGTGTGTTAGAGAGTTGATTGGGGTGGGAGGAAATTAGGAGTGAGAAGAAAAGACTCGTTCTGTGTCCAGTGTATCCTTGAGATCCTTGGATTAAAACATCACCAGAATACAAATTGGTGTGACTGCATTGTTCTGTCTTGAATAGAGGGAATTAGTATGAGTGTTAATTCAAGTTGACGAGATCATAAGAGTGAGAGCTGGGAATGATTGTTTTGAGTCTCACTATTTGTCATGTTTCTTAAAGCTCCATCTCCTGGAATCATGAGAATACATAAGAATCTCAACTTAATTTTGTTTTTAAAATGAAGTGTCTAGCCCTTTTGGTTGAAAATATGACCCAAATGCATCCTAAAGATTAAATCCGAAGGTAAATAAAATAAAAAGAATCTCCAACCTTTGAAAAAATCTCATGCTTAACGAATCTCAAGATTTTGGGGGCTGGCAGTATTGTCACCTGACCTGCTACTACTCTTTTCCTGAAACTTGTAAATGTTATTAAGTAAACTGTGGGATAAAGGAGTTTACCTTCTGGGAATTTGCTGAAGTGGGGAGGTGTTTGGTAAGATTATATTGTCCTTGACTTTGATTTCAGTGTATCCACAAGCTAATACTTGAATTACGAAACAGAAATTTTTTATTTTAAAGTAGGCCAGGTCTGTGCTAAAGAGTTTGCTGGTGTAGCTATACTTGAAAAAGCTTATGCTAGCAAAAAGTGCTTTTTCTAGTATACCTTATACCAGTTTCCCAAATGAAATAAACTATATAGGCAAAAACAAAGGGACACTATTAAGGGCCCAAAAGCAAGCTATTCCGCTGGATAGGAAAGATAGAAAATGTGGCAACAGACCACCTTGGCTTAACCACGAGATCTTACATGTCCTAAAAAATAAAAAGGAGTCATATAAAAAATGGAAACTAGGACAGATTACAAAGGATGAATATAGGCAAACAACACAGGAATGCAGGGGCAAGATTAGAAAGGCAAAGGCACAAAATGAGCTGAAACTAGCTACGGGAATAAAGGGAAACAAGACTTTTTATCAATACATTAGGAGGAAGACCAAGGACAGGGTAGGCCCACTGCTCGGTGAGGAGGGAGAATCAATAACAGGAAACTTGGAAATGGCAGAGATGCTTAATGACTTCTTTGTTTCTGTCTTCACCGAGAAGTCTGAAGGAATGCCTAACATAGTGAATGCTAATGGGAAGGGGGTAGGTTTAAAAGATAAAATAAAAAAAAAAAAACAAATTAAAAATCACTTAGAAAAGTTAGATGCCTGCAAGTCACCAGGGCCTGATGAAATGCATCCTAGAATACTCAAGGAGCTAATAGAGAAGGTATCTGAGCCTCTAGCTATTATCTTTGGAAAATCATGGGAGACAGGAGAGATTCCAGAAGACTGGAAAAGGGCAAATACAGTGCCCATCTATAAAAAGGGAAATAAAAACAACCCAGGAAACTACAGACCAGTTAGTTTAACTTCTGTGCCAGGGAAGATAATGGAGCAAGTAATTAAGGAAATCCTCTGCAAACACTTGGAAGGTGGTAAGGTGATAGGGAATAGCCAGCATGGATTTGTGAAGAACAAATCATGTCAAACCAATCTGATAGCTTTCTTTGATAGGATAACGAGTATTGTGGATAAGGGAGAAGCTGTGGATGTGGTATACCTAGACTTTAGTAAGGCATTTGATACGGTCTCGCACAATATTCTTATCGATAAACTAGGCAAATACAATTTAGATGGGGCTACTATAAGGAGGGTGCATAACTGGCTGGATAACCGTACTCAGAGTAGTTATTAATGGTTCCCAATCCTGCTGGAAAGGTATAACAAGTGGGGTTCCGCAGGGGTCTGTTTTGGGACCGGCTGTGTTCAATATCTTCATTAACAACTTAGATATTGGCATAGAAAGTACGCTTATTAAATTTGCAGATGATACCAAACTGGGAGGGATTGCAACTGCTTTGGAGGACAGGGTCATAATTCAAAATGATCTGGACAAATTGGAGAAATGGTCTGAGGTAAACAGGATGAAGTTTAACAAAGACAAATGCAAAGTGTTCCACTTAGGAAGGAACAATCAGTTTCACACATACAGAATGGGAAGAGACTGTCTAGGAAGGAGTATGGCAGAAAGAGATCTAGGGGTTATAGTGGACCACAAGCTAAATATGAGTCAACAGTGTGATGCTGTTGCAAAAAAAGCAAACATGATTCTGGGATGCATTAACATGTGTGTTGTGAGCAAGACACGAGAAGTCATTCTTCCACTCTACTCTGGGCTGGTTAGGCTCCAACTGGAGTCTTGTGTCCAGTTCTGGACACTGCATTTCAAGAAAGATGTGGAGCAATTGGAAAGGGTCCAGAGAAGAGCAACAAGAATGATTAAAGGTCTTGAGAACATGACCTATGAAGGAAGGCTGAAAGAACTGGGTTTGTTTAGTTTGGAAAAGAGAAGACCGAGAGGGGACATGATAGCAGTTTTCAGATCTAAAAGGGTGTCATAAGGAGGAGGGAGAAAACTTGTTCACCTTAGCCTCTAAGGATAGAACAAGAAGCAATGGGCTTAAACTGCAGCAAGGGAAGTTTAGGTTGGACATTAGGAAAAAGTTCCCAACTGTCAGGGGGGTTAAACACTGGAATAAATTGCCTAGGGAGGTTGTGGAATCTCCATCTCTGGAGATATTTAAGAGTAGGTTAGATAAATGTCTATCAGGGATGGTCTAGACAGTATTTGGTCCTGCCATGCGGGCAGGGGACTGGACTCGACCTCTCGAGGTCCCTTCCAGTTCTAGCATCTATGAATCTATGAAAAACACTTATGCTGGTATAACTGCATCTACGTCAGGGATTCTTTTGGCATAGAAATGTCACTTTAAAAAAAAAACAAAAAACAAACACCTCGGACACACATTACTATACCAGTAAAAGTTTCTAATGTAGACCTGGCCCTTAGATAGCAAGCAGCAACTAGCAGTAAAAGTAAGTATTCTTGGAGGTAGGACTGAAACAGTATTGTCAACTGCAAAAGTTCAAAAATCATGCATCAGATTAATAAAAACAAAAAAGAAAGAAAAAATGTCGTCTTGGTCTGTTTGATTTTTGAACTCCCCCTGCTCATCCCCAGTGTGTGTAATGTTGCCAATTCTACCGGTTTATTGAATAAGGTGATTTTGGCCCCCGCAGCAAGAGCTCTTAATGGAGCAGAACTTCCCGCTTCTCCCTAGATTTCAAAATTCCAATTAATTCTGTCCCCTGACCCTCACATCTGTCCCTCCCCAGCCCAGCAATTATGCAGCCCCCATATCAGTTCTGCTCCTACATCAGTGCCCTCAGAGCCTCACTTTTGCTCCTCAGAAAGCTCTTGGAGTTCTTTAACACCTCCCTCTCCCCAGGCCTGTTCTGAAGAGGCTGTCTGGGTCACTGCATTCACTAGTTACTTACTGAGCCCAGTAAGATCTGCTGAGCAATCGTGGTTGGTACACAAGGTACGGAGCCCCGGATTGGGTCTGAGTGGAAGAATTGTGGGATTCCATGCCAGTACCAGTGAAGCAAGAGACTGAACACAGCTGCATAGTTCAGAGTTCAAATCCAAAAATTTAGAAGTAAAACTTGCATGGCTAACTGGACGAATTATACTAGTTTGGTAGGACGTGCAATGCATCCTTTAGTAGTCTTTGCCACAGTTCAGGGCTAGCTGCACCTCTGTCCTCTCTTCTGAGTGTACCCCTGACAGGTATTAGGCCTCTTGCTTCACCATTCCTGGTGTGGAATCCCACAGTTCTTCCACTCTTACACCAGGTCCAGGGCTCTATACCTTGTGTACCAATCATGGTTGGTCAACAGATCTTACTGAGCTCAGTCATCAATAAGGCTTCCCTTTGGAAGCTGTGACCAGTAGTGAATGCAGTGACCCAGACAGCTTCTTCAGAACAAAATGTTGTTGAACCCCGATAGTAGGAACAATGTGTACTGGGAGAAGGGATTTTAATGCAATAAAAAGTCTACACACACATCATGCTTACCTAAAAGCTTCAGTAGGCCTAGCTTATCCTAGATGCCCCAACTTCTGGGGAATGGGATTCAGATGCTCCCCAGAAGTCTCTACCTTACTCCCTCCTGTTCTTCAGGGGCTGTCTTTTTAAGCACCCTGAAGTTTTGTTTTTTTTGTTTTGTTTTTTTTTTTAAGCTGGCTGTATTTTTACTAGGTTACAAGATGAATTGTTTAGTGGTTTTGCATATATTGGGAACCTCCATTACTTTCACTGTTTAAAGATTGTAGGCATTTCACAACTTAAGCATAACCCTCCTTCATTCAAGCTATTAGCCATTGTTACAACAACTAATAAGCATCAAAACAACAACTTAAGGGAAAGAAGAGATCAAGCAGGAACAGTTAGCTGATTGTCTGTCTGTGGCTCAGGTCCTTCATTCTTCACCTCTCTTCTTCCAGTTGGGTATCTTTCTAGGAAGTAGCTTTCATGAATATTGGAACTCTCCAGATCACATTATCAGTCTCTTAGCAACAATGCCAGGTAATTCAAATGATGATTTAAATACTTTGGTTCATAAAAAGGACCAAGAGTGTTAGCTTAGTATAGTCTTTCAGTATAAATTCATTAAAGCCATCTGTGTTCAGAGTCTGTGGCTACAATAAAAAGGTTGCAGAGTGTCTAGGCTGCAACCTGATTTCCTTGTCAAAAAAGGAAAATCAAAATCCAGAGGGGCTGCTTCAGGAATCAAAGCAAGGGAAGGAAAATCTTGGAAGTGGGAAACATGGTGTCACAGCTCCAATTGAGAGCCCCCTTTTGGTAACTGTTGTGAGGGAATCCAGTTACTTGCTCCCCAGGTGTTTTAAACCTCTGGAGACTGAAGAGAGTCCAGGTATTGCCCCTGTCTTGGAGTCCCTAGGCACAGTTTCAAGATGCAGAGTCTGTGTCTAGAATCTTTTTTTTTTTTTTTTTTTTTTTTAAGGAAATAGACCATGCAGTCCTTCTCCCTGGTCCCTCTCCCAAGTCCTTGGCACCAGTGCTGACTCCTCAGACTCCACCATAGCTCAAACACACCCTCTCCCAGAACTCCATCTGAAGGTGTGAACTTTCTGGTTTTCCCCTTCAAAGAGACATAGGGTAGGTATAAATGCTTAATGCTCACAGACAGACTGCACTAGATTCTAATACACTGTTGCTCTTTACTCAAGCTCAATAAAAAGAATACAATAATAAGGAAACAACAAACATCCTGAATGCAATGCCCCCGCATTCTAGCTTATTCTTCCTTTGGGGACTACTGTTGTTCAGGTAGCAGGGTTCCCTCCACCTCAACAGGTTCCTGCAGTAGTGTCCCTCATCTTGAGCTAGTGAAAATGTCCGAAGTTCTAAATAGATCTGCTCCTGCTCTTTTTATAACCTTCTGGTACCTCTGTCGGGTGGCTTCTGGATCAGCCTCTTCAGGTGATCCCAGACTCATGCCAGGTGATTTAGTTGCTAGACTGCCCCTCTCCTGATAAACTAATTCTCCTGGGTAAGAGCCAGCCTCTTTAGAGCTATTCCATTTCAGTGGGAGAGCTCTTAAGTCAGTGATGCTTTATTGTAAGCCCTGTATTACTGTCCCTTAGAATTTCAGTCCAACGTGCAGGAACCATGATAACAGAGAAGATGAGCCCCACATCCAAAATAGTCTGTGGTCTACCACAGATAGAGAGCCCCTCCTATTGAATAGAATTCGTAAGTTGTATATACAGATTCCCCAAATCAGCACACATGGGCCATTGTGCTAAAATGTAGATCAATCTTAGGATCAGTTTTGCAATATGACTTAAATTGTGTAAAGTTGTGTCCCATCCTTATACTAGAACTTACAGCACTTGGGATGAAATTAGGGACTTCAACACACACTTCCATTGTAAACCCAGAGTTCATTTAACAAAAGAAGGTTTTTCCCTGAAGTCTGTTTCTTGACATTTGTGTTCTCAATAACTCTAGTTCTTTCCTGATCTCTTGTCACCGCCCTTTTTTTTTTTGGAAATGAGGTCTAAGGGCAGGTCTTCACTACGGGGGAGGCAGGAGGTCGATTTAAGATAAGCAAATTCAGCTACGCGAATAGCATAGCTGAATTCGACCTATCAGAGCCGACTTACCCCGCTGTGAGGACGGCAAAATCGACCTCCATGGCTCCCTGTCGACGGCGCTTACTTCCACCTCCGCTGGTGGAGTAAGAGCATCGATTCGGGGATCGATTGTCGCGTCCCGACGAGATGCGATAATTCGATCCCCGAGAGATTGATTTCTACCCGCCGATTCAGGTGGGTAGTGTAGACCTAGCCTCATTCACGATCTTCCACACTCAAACCCAGTAAGGCCAAAACCCTTGGGTGTTAAATGACAAGACATGTTTTCTCCTATTGAAAATGCAGCACTTCTTTCTAATATTGTCCCCCCACTTCACCTCTGCTCCCCAAATCCTCATTATCCTTTGCATAATCAACAATGAGTTTTTGCTAGGCTTTTATACAAAGGAGCTTAGAAAGGCAGGTATTTCTGGATTTGAACTTATGAAACTTCCAGAGATGGAGTTTGTTGTGTCCCCCTGCTCCCCTTCTGTAATACTTTGTAGTTTGTAATAGGTTGAGTTGTAACATTCATTAAACCATTCCTCACATTCCCTGCTTTGAAAGCTTATCAGGACTGCTTTGATTTAGTTATCTGGAACAAAAAAGGCAGTTTGTGAAGGCTGGAATGGAGCTCTGGAGCAGTAATATACCGGAGATCAGATTCAGGTCCCAGTTGTATTATTCCTAGGGATTTATTTGCCTGTGTACACACAGGAGCAGAGTGGTATGTATGGAAGGCTTGCCGGAATGCAAATTGGACACATTTTGTTGGGACCTGTAGGGGATTTTCACTGCTTCATAATTTTTCAAAGGTTTGTTATACATCAGGCAGCCACTGCTTTTTCTTTAAAGCTTTAAATCCCCCCTCTTTTTGCTGTTGTAAAGGTCAGATTTTTTGACAACTGTGTGCAGGAACAAGATTTGCTAAATCCCTTCATTTTTATTCATACAAATATCGGCGTTTAGTGATCAAGAGTAACCCCAGGATTCAGAGGCAGATAGAGCTCACCACAAGCCTTGTGAACCTAAATTCAGGTTAGAGACATTTCTTCAGGGCTGAACCTTCCATCTGGATTTTAACCCTTGGCTGTCCTGGTAAAGGGTAGCAGCAGCTTGCCCTTTTTTGTGTGGTGCTAGTAATAAGTAAAACTAACCCCTTCACAAATGTGAATGTATTGTTTTGCTTAACTGGTCAATGGAAACTCAAGTACTTCGAAAAGGATGTAGGCATATTCTGAAGCTCACTTGCTAGGATGCAGGCCTTGAGAGTTATCATAGTTGGGTATATCACATTCTCTTATCTAACCCCCGTTAATTATGGTGAGTCAGCAAAATATATTTTTTTGAGCTGTTTTCCTTTTCTGGTCCAGTCACTCAAGTAATGGAGTTCCTAACTGGCACATCCTCGCAGAAGCTATTTTGCTTGCTTTTATGTAATTACGTGTGACTGTTACTCAACCTTGAACAAGTGATGTGGAGTACAGTTGGTTTTTGGTAAGTGTATAAAGACCTAATTCGTGTGTATCGCCTTTCTTAGGAAAGGCTGACACTAATCTGGGCTTGATGGTGAAATCCTCAGGTCTATGGGAATCGAAGATAATTGGTATCATTAGGTTTTTATCATTGGGGTATTCTCTAATTCAAACGGTTCGTGCAGAGTCTCTTTCCTTGACTAGCTCCTGCATCTGTCAAGACATGTGGGATCTTATTTTATTTTAGTTGGCCATCGCTGGAGGTGCAACTCAGGTAGCATAAGGGGATGTATTTCTGCCGGCCTCCCATCTAGGGTATTGTACACTAAAATGTTAGCAAAAAAGTCATATTATTCTTGCTTATCTGGTTTAATGCTGTAATAAATACCAAAAGCGGCTGGAACTCTAAGGTTGAACCATTGGTAACACTTATAGGAATTTCTGTATAAAATAAAGAGATCAAGGAGTGTTCATACCTATATTTAAAGCAAATTGAAAATGGAATGTATCCCTTCATTTTTAGCCTTCACAAAAGGACTTCCTGCAGACATTCTGGAATTAGCCAAATGTTCCTGTCACTCAGATTTCTTGACTTAGGTTTGAAATGGCTAACCATCTCTAGCTTTTCCCAGTCACCTTCAGCAAACTTTCTGCTCACACAATGAAACTGGCCAACTGTTCTTCGCAGACCTTGTGATGACTGACTGGAGTAGGCTGAGCCCTGGGGCCATGTCTGATGGCTGTTGTTTAGATAAGCGAATCTTGGATTTGTATTCCACTGGCCCCAAAAGACTGGAATGCGATTCTACTTTCAAATTTGGTGCTCTGAAATAGAAATGTGCTAGTCCCAAGTTGAAGTTTATTTTAGTCTGCTCTGTGCCAGCCAAATGAGGTTGGGGAATGAAGAACCATTTCAACCACTTGTACTAATGTGTTACTCATCGCCTCTCCTGTGCAAGCAGGTTTCTTGCTGCTGAGTGAAAAAATGTAGTAGTCAAGGACAAATGGAGCTTGACGCCAGCCAAAGGAAGCCTAGCCTGTTACTGTGCTTAGTAACTGCATCGGCTGTGTTTATACTTCTCATTCTTGGTGTGGGAAAACCCTGCCTTGGGCTCCATATTGTCCAGGATGACAAGGGCATGTATAGGGGCTGGAAAGGAAAGGACACAGGCGGCTTTCTCAAAATAACGAGACAGCTAACACCACCTTGGAAAAAGACTTGCTGTGTGGAGGAAGCTCGTTCAAACAGCATTGCTGGAATAGCTGAATGGACTGTAATGGAATCTGTTGTAGATTAACCTTGGTGCTTTTTAAGCGAGCCTGTCCTTCAAAAGGGTTTGACCCGAGCAGACGTTTTAAACATAAGGTCATGGTTAATCAGTCAGAACTGGAGAGAGAAAAAAGGGGAAGTAAAGAGTGAAAAGCTTGTCCTTCTTGGTGATTGCATTAAGAGACTTTGGTATCTTTAGTCATTTTATTTTCTTTTGAATGATCAGTTTTAAATGTGTTCCACCCAACTTCCTGGAGCCTTCAAAAACTGGTGAGGAAGGGCATTTTGAGGGCATAAAGGTAACAGCTAACCAAAAAAGCATGAATAAAATTAAAACAAAACAAGGGGAAATTGCCTTTTGTGTAGATAACCTGGCTTGAGAAATCTTGATTGTGCTGATAATGCAGGCCAGATGCTGGCTGGAACAAGCCATGAGAGAGAGATTATTTTGTGGAGAACTGACTATGTGGAAGCATGAGGGATTAGTCTCTTAATTCATTAGAAACAAATGGGATTAGTTGAACGTGGTGCACACTTGATTTATCTTTTCAGAATAGTCACTTTGGCAGTTCACTGCTCATAGGTAGCGCCTTGGTCTGACCATCTGAAAGGGAAGCTGGGGCTTCCTTAGCATGAGCTTTGATGCATCTGTAAAGGTAGTGGCTGGGACAGTCTCTTGCTTACAGCTTCCTCCTTGTTAGTTCTCATGGCTGTTTTCAGTGTTTATCTACAAATGGGTAGATATGGCACAAATGGTTTATCTACAAATGGGCGCATTTGAAGAATATCCTGTTTTTTCTTTATTCACTCGGATTAAGTTTCAGACACCACCCTGATCGCTAGAAATAAGTGTGTAAAGCAGAAGAGCGTAGCAGATTGTCCCTGTGTAAAGTGCAGTTTTAAATGGAGACATGCCCGGTTGGGAAAGTGGGACTTGTATAAAAAAGGGGAGTAGCGAGTCTTCTTTGAAATATAAAGCTGTTAATGTAACGCTGTGGATCACATTTTAAAAAGTGATCTCGGTTTGTGGCTTGAATTTTTTTTTTTTAAACAGGTCCAAATACTTTTTATTTCTATTTGTAAATCCCATGATTGGAATTGTAGTGGAATTTCTGCTACTTCTCATGTTACTAGACACAGACACACATGTCTCGGTGCTGGTGCCTGTGTGGCTTCTAAAGGAGCTTGTGGCTAAGAGCAGTGAACTTGGCTTTTGGGATGAGAGGTCTTGTCATGTGCATTACTCATTAGGAGTGCAGACTGGAGGGAGCAAGAGAACACAAGTCTCCATCTAACTTGGGGGTGAAAGGTAGTAATTAATAGAAACTATTGTAGTGAGCTGCCACTGAGCTGGTGGTTAGGAGCTGTAAATCTGGTCAGTTAATGGCACTTTAAACAGAGAGTGACAGCTTTGGCTTAGAAGAGGGGTGCAACTGTTGTTGTCCTGCTTCAACAGCTTTCAACAATGTGCTGAGTGGATGGAGGGTCCAGACAAGAGTAATTAATCAGTTTGGGGTCTCTGAAGTGCTGACAGAAACATTGTGTAAGACACTTGCAAAACCAACTTCTGAACTGCAGCCGCTGTATCACTGGATTAACTTGACCAGTTGGGTTTGCAGAGGGATAACGGAAGTTACTTGACAATTGGCCTGCCAGTTGTTATATAAAATAATGGGGTAAATATGGCTTAGGCTGAAGGGTAGTGGTGAAACAGTGACTGTGCTCTCCTCTAGCATACCTTAGCTCTGCTATGTATATGACATTGGCTGTAGGTTAAGCCTCCTACTTGAAAGGGAATAGGCATCATTTTGAGAATACTGGCTGAGCAGCAGAGATCCCAGCCCTTGGGAGTGGTCATGTTTCACTCACTTCTTAAAATGTTGATTCACAGGGAAGGACCGTGTGTGTTCAAGGAAGTTAAGAATTTCTAGGATGACCACCTTTGACTTAAGCCTGGTCCCAATAGGATATTTATCCCTGAAACCACCAGACAATTCTTCATAGTTTAGAATGCTCGATAGTTTGAAAGATCCAGTATTGGAGTGGAATCTGCCAGCCAGTCAAATGACTAGATGGCTGAATCTTTAAGTCAACTTGATAACCATTCAAAAGCAAACCTAGTGCTGGTGAGGATAGGTATCCAGTTGACCACATAGTGAATTAATTTTTTTAGTTACAAGGACAAGGGCAGCTGCACTGCCAACTTCACTAACCTACTCCATTGATGTCTTGATCCTGACTTGGGTGGAGTACCTCTGGGTGAGAATTTCTCCTCTCTTGGGTTTGTCTGCTGAAGCAGGGAGCCATTTGGTATCAGACAGGCATTTGCCTCACAAAATTTCTACCACGGCTGTTAGGAACTTGACAAACTCACCACATTTATTTGATATAAATAACCATAGCTAAAACTTCAGCTTTCATGATGGAGGTGCCAGTCATGGGAATCCATAGTTAGGGCTGTTGAGCACATATGTAAGGAAAAATATAGTATATTCTCTACAAACTCATAGCACATCTGGAGTTCAAAATGAATTTTCTAATGATTCACAAGTAAACAGGTTTACGTGAAAATTAATTTTAAAATGGGTCCTTTAAGAAGTGTTGCATCTGACAGTCTTTGACTCAGATGATCCTAACAGAACACTCTCTTCAAACTTTCCATATAGTTAAACTTATTGAAATCATGTGCATAGGCTATATTTGAAGAAATTGCGTTATAATTAAGAAGTTAACTATTCTGTCTGTTATGTTACCTGAGCTGTAGGACCTCAACTTGTCTGCAGCCTATTGAGTTCTAAGTGGTGGCACAGTGACATCAGATGTAACTTTATTGTCTGGACACATGTAAAACTTCTTATCGGTAGATGATTTGGCCAACTGTCATGGCTTTTTAAAGATTCAATTACTGTATGCTAGCTGGGGCATTTGTCTGAGAAAGGCTTACCCCATAGTTCTTCTGTCTCAGCTCCACCGCACACTAAGGCAGAGCACTGCTGGAGGAATTGAACCAGGAACATAATCAGGGCCGGCTCCAGGCACCAGCTTAACAGGCAGGTGCTTGGGGCGGCCAAGGGAGAGGGGCGGCACCTGCGGCATTTCGGGGGCAGCAGATCCCTCACTTCCTCTAGAAGCGAAGGACCTGCTGCTGAACTGCCGCCGCCCATCACGGCTTTTTTTTTTTTTTTTTTTTTTGCTTGGGGCGGCAGAAATGCTGGAGCCGGCCCTGAACATAATGGAGGGGTTTAAAGTGCGAGACATTGGAACTTGGGGTGTGGACATCCCATCTTCTTTCTTCACACAATACTAGTCTCTGTTAATACCCTCTTGCAAATTAGGGAGAGATTCACCAGTACATTTTGCACTACCAGCCTATGCAGGTATAGCTATGTCAGCATAATGTAGATGCAGCCTACACCAACAGGAGTTTTTTCTGTCAGTATAGGAACACTGCCTCCATGAATGATGATGGTTGCATCAGCAGAAGCTCTCTTCCTTCAACATAAATTGGAGTTTTTGTCTGCATAGCTACTTCAGTTAAGAGTGTTTTTCACACCTCTGACCAGTGTAGCTATGCCAACATAACTTTTAGTAGACCAACCCTTAGACTGCTTTGAACTGCTCTGGTGTATCAGTGAATCTACCTTTCCAAGTTACAAATTTAAACCAGATTTAAAGTTGATACTACATATCTTCACACCATAAGAAAATCACCTGATATAACACTTCTTGGGATTTTTGTTCAGTTTTTTTTAATTAATACATGAATTCTAAAGAATTCCCCAGACACATTATTAAAATGTAGTTTGTCATTGTTATATACTGTCAACTCTAAGGTAAACATACAGGGATGTTGGGATAGTTATAACTAAGCATTACTGTGCCAGGAAAGTCAGGTTACACTTAAAGAAATCAAAAAGAGTGAGGCACCCAAACAACTTTAACTCTGCCTTTTAGTGATGCCAGGCAATAACCACACGATTGTGATTAAGGTATGTTAGTATTTGTGATCCAGAGTAAGAGGAAACTAGTTTTTAAACACTTTTTCACATTTTTCTCCTAATGCTGTCACTAGAGGACAAAGTTAAGGTTGTTTGGATGTTTTAACTAGATGTTTCTGTCCTCCATTCACCACACCATGCTTACTTATTAAAACTGCATATACCGTGTATCAATATCTGATAAAATATCAAGGGATAATTTTAGTGAAAGACAGTTACCTACACGAAGTTGCACGAGTTTAAATTACATTTAAAAACTACATCTTTGGGTTAAACTAAGTAAGCCAGCCTTAAACCAAAATACATGTCCATGCAGGGGATTGCACTGGTTTAAATGAAAGTGTGATTATTTTTTAGACCTTTTTAAATTGCAACTTTCTTGTTTGGACAAGCCCTTAATTCTTAATTTTCTGATATTTGAGGATTTGCCATTGTCTTGCCAAGGGAAGTTGGAGAAGTCACTTCCTCTCTCTATGCCTTAGTTTTCCCATCTGTAAAATGACAATAAAGATGCCTACCCACCTTTATAAAATACTTTCAGATCTATGGAGGAAAATTGCTATAGCAGAGCTAAGTATTAATTTTAATCAAACCCTAATGCTAGAAAAATTGAGCTTTTCTGTATGACAGTGAGAACTTCATAATATTGCAGAAAAGTTGATTTACTGCTGGTGTCAGTTGTACTGATGATTAACCTTTTCTATCCCAGAAAATTATTGCAGTATAGAAAATTAAACTAAACTTCAGGAACTGCCAATTGTCCAATCATGTGATGTGTCAAATGGAATGTGGCAAATAACTGCTGGGTTGCTATGAGGGGCACTGGATATGGGCCTTGTGCCTCATGAAGTTAGACAGCCCAATTAAAACAATCATGCGTTAAATAACACATCACCAGGCCTCTTTGTGTTTCTTTATTCTGATCAGATGTCAGAAACCATTAGGATCAACGCTATCCTTTTCAGTTAGATAATACCATGGTGTAGTCAAGGAGAGAAAGGGGGGGTTCGGGCCAGCAGTTCTGTAACTGAGTAAGGGCACCTTCCTAATTTCATTGTTGCCTAGTAAAATTTGGGGGATTACCTGTGTGCAACCAAAATATGGTGGAGTGAAGTTCTGGTTCTGATCCCGCCCTGTTGTTGCCCTTCCTTCTAGTGCTGAGTGCAACTTGGGGGACTTAAGTAAATAAAGGGTGGAGTGGAGAGAGCAATGTGCAACGAGGTAGAGAAAGTAGAATTGACCCCCTGAGCTTTTAGAGACCTTGGATAAATTAGAAGTGTAAATTAAAGGCACCCATGGGCTGCTAGACTAGCACTTGTGCTTCAGAACACCTGGACTTTCTATCACAATGTGCTGTTACAGGATTATATGTGGGTCTTCCCTTGCGCCCTGTCTCTCCTTCAGTAAGGGAGTGCTGTGGTCAGTGTAAGGCTGTATCTTCTCTAGAGAACACTGTAGTGGGAAAGTGTAGCTGTGCCACTGTAGTACTTCAGTGTAGACTCACTACAGCGAGGGGAGGGGTTCTCTCATCGCTATAGTTAATCCACCTCCCTGAGATGTGATAGCTGGGTTGACAGATGAATTTTTCCATCGACTTAACGCTTTCGACACTGAGGATTATGTCATCTTAACTGCATTGCTCAGGGTGTGGGTTTTTCATACTCCTGAGCAACATAGGTGGGTCGACCTAACTTTTTATTGTAGACCTGGCCTCAGGAACATCTCATTCTCCATTCATGTTAAATTCCATGTTTTGTGTGTGTGTGTGTGTGTGTGTGTGTGTGTCTCTCTCTCTCTCTCTCTCTCTCCCCCCACCCCCACCAACAGGGACTCTCAAAATTAAGAGAGGTATATCTACATTACAAAGCCAGTGTCGGCATAGATATCTGTATAGCTGCAGCCTACGCTGACAGGAGGAATGTTTTATCAGTGTGGGAACACCAGCTCTCCGAATGACACTAACTATAATGACTCTGTTGGCATAGTTGCATCTACATTGGGGGTTTTGTTGGCATAGATACGTTAATCAGGGGAGTGCCTTTTTCGCACCTCTGACCAACGTAACTATACCAACATAACGTTTATGTGTAGGCCAAGCCTAACTAAAAGTGTGACGTTCAAGCATATTAGGCCAGGTCTATACGAAAAAGTTAGGTTGACCCAGCTACATCATTCAGGAGTGTGAAAAATCCAACCCCCCTGAGCGATGTAATTAAGCTGGCCTAACTCCTGGTGTAGACAGCGCTAGGTTGACTGAAGAATTCTTAAGAACAGAAGCCTACGTAAGAACATAAAAATGGCCATACTGTGTCAGACCAGTAGTCCGTCTAACCCCGTATCCTGTCTTCTGACAGTGGCCAATGCCAGGTGCTTCAGAGGGAATGAACAGAACAGGACAATTATCAAGTGATCCATCCCCTGTTGTCCTGTCCCAGCTTCTGGCAGTCCAGGGTTTAGGGGGGCACAGAATATGGAGCTGTGTCCCTGACCGTCTTGGCTAATAGCCATTGATGAATCTATCCTCCAGGAACTTATCTAATTCTTTATTGAACCTGGTTGTAGTTTTGGCCTGCACAACATCACCTGGCAACAAGTTCCGCAAGTTGACTGTGCATTGTGTGAAGAAGTACTTCCTTTGGTTGTTTTAAACCTGCTGCCTATTAATCCTCTTGAGTTATGTGAAGAGTAAATAACGCTTCCTTATTCACTTTCTCCACGCCATTCTTGATTTTTATAGATCTCTCTCATATCCCCCCTTAGTCTTCTCTTTTCCAAGCTGAATAGTTCCAGTCTTTTTAACTTAACTATCACCTCTCAGAGAGGTGGATTCATTACAGCTACAGGAGAACCCTTCCTGTCGCTGTAGCGAGTGGTTACACTGAAGTACTGCCGTGGTACTGCTGTAGTAGTTTAAGCGTAGATGTGACCTTAGTTATAGCACATTTAAACCCCTGCATGGACACTCTCATTCAGAAGTAAAGTGGCCTGAGGTCGCTTTAGCTTAATCCCGTTTGACCTTGGACTTTCACAGATTGGCATTCGACATGAGAATGGGCCATAAAGTCAAATTTCAGGGCTCCATGCTGAGCCACCCTCTTCCTCTGCTGCTGAGTTTGTGCTCTTTCCTGTGCAGAGAAATGAAGGGGGGATTAGCTGCAAGGAGGAGAATGTAATACCTTTTGGAATGTTGGGTTAGAATGGCATACATGCAAGTCTCTTAAAGGCTTTGCTACGTCTAATGGTTCTGAGGCTGCAAGGCAAGGTGCAGTATTCTTTGTGTGGTGTTCCGCATGGCCAGTACATTCCCAGTCAGTTACTGGTAACTTTTATCTGAAGTAGGAACCACCTGATCAACATCCTATACAGCAAACAGGGAAAGATTAAGAAACACCTTCTTGTGAACTGTTTGAAATGGATCATCCTGATTATCACTACAAAAGTTTTTTTTTTCTCCTGCTAATAGCCCACCTTAATTGATTAGTCTTGTTAGAGTTGGTATGGCAACACCCATTTTTTCATGTTCTGTGTGTGTGTGTGTGTGTGTGTGTGTGTGTGTGTATCCATCTTCCTACTGTATTTTTCACTGCATGCATCTGATGAAGTGTGCTTTAGCCCACGAAAGCTTATGTCCAAATAAGTTCGTTAGTTTCTAAGGTGCCACAAGGACTCTTCGTTCTTTTTGCTGATACAGACTAACACGGCTATCGCTCTGAAACCTTTTATCTGAAGTATTCAGCTATCACAGAACAGAATGAGGATTGTTCTTCTTGTGGTAGTCTGTACTGCATCCTCCTGAGCTTTTTGGATTGTTGGGCACTATGTGAATCTATGGTGCTACAGACATATAATTGGCTGAGGATTTGAAGTTCTCCAGAGGATGAGTTAGGTGTGTTGCTAATTCATGGAACGCCTTTTATATCACTGAAATCTCTGCATGCACTTTGGAGATTTGTTAGTGTTACAACAAGTGGGTTTCTTTGATCCTCTACAATGGGGGTTATCTGGGAACAGCTCCTTTTGCTGATGGTAGGTTAGTTCTTATGCTCTGGGCATGCTGATCAAAGAAGGAAATGAAGTGATTCTCATAGTTGGAAGATGAAGACTGGACTATGTAACAGCTGTGGCTTCTAGAGCCATTTCCTGCTGCCAGCCTCATGCACTGTATTAGAAGATGACAGCAGTGGGCAAACTTGACTCATGAGCTAAAATAATCTGAGGTCAGCCTGGCATTGGCTTGTTGCATTCGTGATGGGAGGAGGAAGTTCAGAAGTGAAGCGTTGACCTTACCACTGGTAAGGTCAGTCCAGTTGGAAGATCATTCCCTTTTTCCTGAAGACATGCTGCCTATTGGGGTTGATGTGTGTTAGGTCAGTGGCTGCTGCATGTAATGCTATTTAGCCTGCCTTTGTTGAGTGCTGCCTTCGGTTGAGGAAGGTGAGGAATCAGCAGCTTATAGCTTTCCACAAACTTGCAAAGGAGCACTTGTCTTGTTCCCGTTGGATGTTGCATGTGAATGACTTCCATTGACTGTTTATCTGGAATGTGCAAAGTAGTACACAATATTATAAGGTGGTACACATGTCTAAAGTTGTATATTACTGAGTAATAGGATGTGATCCAGTCATTAAAGACTGAGGGTATAGTTAAGAGTGCCAAATTTGAAAGAGGCCTGTTAAAAGGCAGTTTGACAGCTTGGAGTAATTGAAAATAGAGCATTCTATTTTTAATTTTTGCACCATACTATCTGCTAATGTGACAAGTGAGAATTAGTAATAGCTTGAGGGATTGGTAAAGGAATAAGTCACTGATTCAAGTGTAGCTGAGGGCAGGGGAAGGGATGGGTCAGCATTTGTTAAATGAATGTGGTGTTCTAAACCAGTGGTTTTCACTCTTTTTTTCTGGTGACCCAGTTGAAGAAAATTGTTGATGCCTGCAATCCAACGGAGCTGGGGTTGAGGGGTTTAGGGTTTGGGAGCGGGCTCAGGGCTGGGGCAGAGGGTTGGAGTGCAGGGGTGAGGCTGCAGTGTGGGGCTGGGAATGAGGGGTTCAGGGTGTGGGAGGGGGCTCTGGGCTGGGGCAAGGGGTTGGGTGCGGGAGGGGGTCAGGGCTCTGGGCTGGGGGTGCAGGCTCTAGGGTGGGGCTGGGGATGGGGGGGTTGGGGTGCAGAAAAGGGCTCCAGGTTTGGGGGGGCTCAGGGCAGGGGATTGGGGCACGGGGTTGGGACATGGGTTTACCTCCAGCGCTCCCAGTCAGTGGTGCAGCTAGGGTGCAGAGGCAGGCTTCCCGCTTGTTCTGGCACCACATACTGTGCGGTGCCCTGGAGGCAGCCAGCAGGTCCGGATCCTAGGTGGAGGCGCACAAGCGGTTCTGTGCGGCTCTTGCCTGCAGGCACCACCACTCCCACTCCCACTGGTCAGAAACTGGCCAATGGGAGTGTGGAGCCGGTGCTCGGGGCAGGGGCAGCACATGGAGCCCTGTGACCCCCCTGCCTATGAGCCGGACCTCCTGCTGGACGCTTCTGGGTAGGGACTACTAGTTTTTACTGGCCAGCCACCAGGGTCCCTGGGTGCTGAGCAAGGTGACCCAGTGCCTCACATTCCACGACCTGAACTTTGAAAACCACTGTTCTAAACTCTGTGGTTCTGATATGAGTCCTGGTCAGATCAATAGTAATTGGAATTAATCTTTCAGCTGTTCAGTGGCCTATATTAAATGGGTGGTCTTAGTCCTGTTTCTAGTGCAAGTTTTCAGTTGATGTGGTACTGTTTACCCTCTTGGTAAAGAGGCCGAAGACTGAGTGGGGATGGAGTCTAAACTCCTGACTCTGGAGATGGCCCTTTCAGTTCAGAGTTTACAGCTTGTTAGTGGGAAGTTAGAAAATGTGTTCCCTGCCTCTGCTTGTTCATTTACCCATTCCATGAATCTACTAAGGACTTCAGTCTCCTGGGCGGGCAGATAAAGTAACTTAAAAATTGGTTTCAAGCTGTTGCAACCATCACTATCCTCCCTAGTCTGGCCTTGCCCAAGTGGTCACAAAGATGACAGCAGCTCACAGCACAAACAGTCAAGCTGCCTTTTGCTAATGCTGGCATGCGTTTGTAAGGCTTCAGAGACTGATGCATGGCTTGGACTCTAATCAAATCTGGGTGTCGAGAGAGGTTCTTTCTAATTTCTGCGCCTGATCAGTCACTGACTGATATGACAGTCCATGTGTCCAGAGTGTCAAGCAGCAGGTAAGTGCTGACACTCTGATTGGACAGGCCACATTTTGGGGATTGACAACAATGTCTGCAATGACGTTGGAAGACCAGCCAAGAATTTACTTTCAGTGGACAAATGGGATTAGTTACTATGTTTAGCTGACATTAAGCTATAAATTATTTGAAAGGTGGAAGGAGATTCCATTCGGAGTTCACATAGAATTTCCATTTGCTAATCTGGCTACATGAGGTCTGAGTGTTTACTAAGCTCTTCCTGCCCCACATTGTATTGTATTTTTTTGATGAATGTGTTTAGTATTTATATTGCAGTAGTATCCAGAGGGTCCTATCAGAATCAAGGGCCCATTTTGCTAGGTGCTATATAAACATAATAAAGCCACAGACACTCCCAGAAGAGTTTACATTCTAAGGCCCTGATCCTGCAAACACCTGCATATGCTTAATTTTTAATCATGTGAGTGGAGCCCCATTGAAGTCAATGGGATTAACTTTAAACTTGTGAGTAATCATTCAAAACCAATGACTATTTCTAGGATACTTCCTCTAATGATACCTTCTACCTTTTGAGTTACTTCCGCTGAAAGTATTAGTATAAGAACATTGTTATTGCACTGTTTCTCAGTTTGTGACAGGAAATGGTCTGTCTTTTTAGATTATCTGCTGTGAAGGAAAGGGGTACAGCATAGGTTGGCATCATGGTAGTTACATACTTGTAAGAAAAAAATAAAAATTCAGCATTAAATCTCTCTCCACCATTCAGTTCCTTTACCATCCCCACCCATCTCAGTTTGAGTTTCACCCAATGTTTAGCCTGTTTCCTCAGTGTAAAGTTATCTCATAAGTACACTAAATATAAATTATGTAGGCAGCTAGTTTCTTGTAGGTGTCACAAGGTGGGCCTTATAGATGTCCTGAAGTGGGCCTTCAGGAAGACATTCATCAAAATGACTAAAACAGAAAGGCTTTCTTTCCAGTTCATAAAATGTAATCTGGCCTGTAATCTCAGTTTATACATTTTTGAAGTTGCACTGTTTTTTCTTGTTTGATAGGGTTAATTTCTTGCATTACTGAGGCTTGTAGATTTCTATATAGTCAAGAATTCATGCTTGCTGTTTGCACCTTTTTTGCAGAGGTGGTTATCAAAGCGAGTGTTCTGACCACTAGAGAAGGGGCAATTGATGTGAAATGACTGGGTCTGAATTGGATCTGATTGTTAGGCAAGAAGGATTAGCAATCTTGTGGTGATAGTAATGAAGATGGCAAACAATTAGCTTATTTCTGCCAATTACTGTTTATGGAGAGATGTTAAGGACACTTACTGCACAGCAGAAACTATCTAGTAGTTAGGCACATTAAAATGCCAGTTAAATTTTGCTGCCCTCCATGCTCTACTGTGAATAGCTGCCCTCTTTGTAATTGTTGATCAATCTGCAAGTGATTTGAAGAGAACCTTAGCGATGGAAGACTTGAACATGCTGCTCTAAGGTTTTTGCTAGCTGGCATTAGGTACTATGGGCAAGGAAGTTTTGTGGCTGATGTAGTTCACTATAATGAAAAACTCTTGCTAGTCATTGTGCAGCAGCTCCTCGTTAACTCTTCTATATGGCTGTGCCTGAGAAACCTGAACGCTGGGGAGTTGGCCTTCTCTGCCACTTTTTCATCTTACCCTTTTGCCTGTTGCACTTCTCCTTTCAACTTGTCATACAACTTTCATTTTACCTGTGCATTAAGGAGAATGACCTCTGTGTGGCCGAGGATACCCGAGGAAGGTGCATACAGTAATAGAGAGGGGAAGAGAGATGGAAGGCATGCCAGTTCCTTCTTTCCCTTGCTGTGTGCCTTTTAATGTAAATATATTTGTGGTGATAGTGAAAGCATGTCACAGGCAAATTTGTTTTGGAAAGATTCCATTAATAAACTTATGTAGCAATCAGTTTGTTTCAGGAGATTAATACAACAATTACAGCAAGCTTACCAAATGCTGTACAGATTTTGATTTATCAGCAGACTAAAGCACTGTTCAAACTACCAATTTATTGAGAGATCTTGGAATTTCTCACTCAGTCTTTGGTTTTCCCTGGCTTCCTTTTCATTAACTGAGGTGCTACTGTTCAGGCAAACTTGAAGTTAAAATAACCAACAGGGTCTGTATATGTCCTTTAATTTCTTCATGTTCAAGATCTGGAAATTCCATCTGAATAGAGATTAAACTTCTGATGGCTTAACCTAGAAGGTTAACTGTATAAAACTTCAGAAGTTTAAGGCAGTGTTTGCTGTAAGGCTTTAAGGTGAAGAGTGCCATAAATAAAAGAATGGATGGTTACTCTGGTGGACTCAATTTCATGAGTCAGTTGTATGTTGCTGCTGCTCTTGCTTATATGGAGGCATTTTAGCAATGCTGCTTACCGTGCAGCTGAGCTGCTGCTTGGGACCAAAAAGTGATGCCCGAGGTATCCTTCCTTTTCCATCTTCAGTCATTTTTAGGGGGTGAGTTACAATTATATCTAGCATGAAATATATCCCATTGCTTCACTGTCCATCAGTTTTTCTGTGTCTCATACACCCCACCAAGGTCCCCCTCAAATTGGAGACGTCTCCTGTGGAGCTTGGAAAAAGCAGTTTCTATAGGTAAACACTTTAGCCATAACATGAATGTGACCCTTTCCATTGAGACAGTATAAAATACTAAGGGGAGAAACTTGCACCTCACTTGTTTAAATTCTGTCATGTGGTGTTGTCTAGTTCCTGCACTCAAACAGATATACCAACGAACCTATCTCCCATGCTATGGGAGAAGAATCCCTTCTATTAATGCCAGTGTTTTGTTTGTCTTTCTGGCCAAAATTTTGTGTCCCAAAAGCACTGATTGTTCTAGTGGGAGTGGGGAGAAGAGACAGTTCAAAGAAATTCTCTGAAATGTCGAAATTTTTAGGAGTAAAGAGAACATATCTTGATTATTTTGAGTCAGCTTTTCTCTGCGGACATTTTTCACTTTTAATCCTAAGAGCCCCTGGATGCTGTGTTAAGCATCAGCTTCAGTGAGGTGGTAGGAGAGTCCTGAAGAATGAGAGCTAAATTACTATGCTTATAGTACGGAACACTTGGTGTAAAGGAGAGAGAATAAAGGCTCCCTTCAACGTCCATATCCCATTTCACCCACTATCCAGGACTGGCAGTAAACAGCTTGCAAAAAAAAAAAAAAAAAAAAAAAGTGCCATTTGCTGTGGGATTGTTTTTCTGTTTATTGGAGGTGACATGAGCAATGGGGCAGTGGCAGAGAGGCCGTGTTGCCATTGCTAAATATACATCCCTGACAGTCTGATAATAGGTTCCAGGAAGTTCAGTGGAAAATTAAAACAAAGCAACATTTATAGCTGATTGAACTTGAAAAGCAGTTTTCATGTTGAATGGTAAATATGTGGACTTCAGCATTCCAGGAGACTGATGCAGCCCAACTGGATGGGCCTGACCTTGTGTGTGCAAAATGGACTGTGGACACAGCAGCATGCAGAATGGTTTCATCTATAGAGCACTTTATGGGGAGGAAAAATTTGCTATCGTGCACAAAAATTGTTCTCACATATGCCTATATTTATAGTGTCCGCAGGTCTGAATAGCGTCTTTCGTGTGAGGGTTTTTCAGCCTGTTAATGGTACAAGAATCTCTGATTCTGGACAGTCTCTACCAGAATGCTATAAACACCCCCCCACCCACCCCTCCTCTGAAGCTGTAAGCAGACTTTGCTGCATTGTTTATGCACAATATTGTGATAGTTACTGATTATGTCCCAGGTGTGAGGGATGGCTCTAAATCAAAATTTGTTTCCTCCACCACAAAGATTAAAAAAAAAAAAAAAAACTAGCTGTGCAGAAACTGTTATCATTTAAACTTATTTTATTCCTTTGAATGCTGGGTAACAAACATCATTACACAGTGCAATTTAATAGAACAGGTGGAAGGAAACAGCTAGTTCAGCTGAAGTGATATATAATGTTGTGATCAGGAATACCAAAACTACAGCTCTTGCTCAGTTTCTCAGTGGTAAAACACACCACCAGCTGAACGTCCATCTTCCATTGGGATCCTCTGAAAGAGAGCTGATGAAGACTGTGCCCTTACAACCTCTTCACATTTAGAAGACCCCATAAATAGAATTTCTGGACATCTTCCTGTACTGCTTTTTAGTATATGTAGTATGTTTGAATTATTTAACTAGACTGACGGTAAAAGTAAATGTAGGGGTGTAATAGGACAACAACATTTTGGCCCATTAATCCTTGGCCAAAATTGCCCTCTACTCCCCAATGCTATGTAGTGTGCTGCTTTCTTTTCAGTCCTAGTGGTGCCTCTGTCTGACTGTCCTGTGTGTGTGTGTGTATAACTATAATATCAAGCTTGTAAATCACTCTAGTGTCTTGCAGGATGAAAGGCATAGAGGAATGTAAAATATTACGATTGGACTGCTAAAGGTTTTGATGCCTTCACTCATCTGCGTAAACTTTATAATTAAATATCCTGATGTTGCTATTACCATTGGCTTGGGAGAAGCCTTTCCTGGGGCATTCTCTTTGAGAGCTGCAGTGTTGTCATATCTCAGTTTTTAACATGAGTCTCGTGAGATTTTGAGGCCTTTTTTTAAACGCCCAACTCCTAGTTGTGTGACGGAATCGCAACTTACTTTTTAAAAAATGGAAGTTGCTAGCTTTCATGGCTCTGAAGAGAATCTTAAATGTGAGCCATAAAGTCTCAAACCAGAAGGCAAATAATACCTTCTCCTGTGCCCCAAATTTGGCTTAATTATGGGATTTAAAAGAATTAATAATTTCCTGATTTTTGTGGGCCTAACTCATGATTTTTGAATGTTTAATTTGGTAACACTGGGACTGAAACCTGTTAAGGTTGCATTTGTGAGACTAGCTTTATACTTGCTTGTCCTAAGACTATGAAAGAAGATATATGCAGATCTCTTAACAGATTTTCTTAAGTTCTAAATGTAACATACTACTAAAAATGGAATGGCAGAGTCCAGGAGCTTTATTCTAAAAGGGGACACAGTATAAAGCCAGCTAAACAAAAAGCCTTCCAAATTTCTTGAAACAGTTTTTCAGTTGCTTGGCACCAAAGGAGCTTTGGATGGTATATTTTGAGTATTTGATGATGATTTCTCCCTACCCCCACTTTAGTGAAACAGGATCATATAAGTGAAAAGATTGGACCAGAAACATTCTAGTATTCCTGTGATGGTCAGGGTCCAGGTACTCTAGTGGGAGAACAGAGAGTCTGAACCCCAAAGAACAAGCAATTGAATCAACTGGTTGTAGACAATATTACTGTACTATAAAACTGTATTGAGCAAGGTCTTTTATGATATCTAGTGACACACTGTTGTTCTATATAATTGTGTAATGTATGCATTAATGCTATAGGAACAATTATGGATACTTATTTTAAAGTCTGTGACCAAACAGGGAGAAACAGGTTCCCTTCCAAACAGAAGGGAAGGCAGCTGTCTACCTGTCTCCTATGTAAATTAAGCATTATGGAATCAAAACAATGGAAGCCCCATTTGTGCACAAATCAACAGAGGGATGGGAAGTCAACAGGAAGGGAAGAACAGCAGGAGGTTATTCTGACTATGGGGACAAAACAATGAATTTTGGGAAATATAAGCAGAAACAAACGGCCATTTTAGCAACCATCACTTAGGAGACAGGATACATCACTTTCTGAGCCTGTGAAAGTTGGAGGGGTGCAGGTAACTTGATGTAAGTAAAAAAAACTGCTTAAACAAAGATTGTAACTTGCTAAAAGTTAATTTTAGCCACTAGAAAGACGTTTTGTTTTGTTTGCAAGCATATCTTTTTTTATTCTTGCTTAGTGTCCCTTAAATCTCTGTTCTTTGTTAATAAACTTAGTTTTACTATAAACCATTTCACTTCAATTTAATAACACTAAGTATTAGGGGGAGGGATAGCTCAGTGGTTTGAGCATTGGCCTGCTAAACCCAGGGTTGTGAGTTCAATCCTTGAGGGGACCACTTAGGGATCTGGGGCAAAAATCAGTACTTGGTCCTGCTAGTGAAGGCAGGGGGCTGGACTCGATGACCTTTCAAGGTCCCTTCCAGTTCTAGGAGATAGGTTAACTGAAGACTCATACTTAATTTTATCCTAACAGTCTGATTTGACTTTGTCACTGTCTCCTTGCAGACAGCGAACATAATAATTTCTGAGGGCGCCCAGTGAGTGGGACTGGACGCTGCAGGGAGACGTCTCTGGGAAACTTGGGAGCTGGGGTTTGCTGATTGTTACTCTGCTGGTCTAAACCTTGCCTCGCAGGTGTCAAGGAGTTTGCTAGTGAAGCAGACAGACTGGTGTGGCAGGGAGCTGACGCACAGTCTAATCTCCATCAAAGCTCCTTCTTGCTAAGGCAGTGAGGTAACACAATGGTTTATGGTTCTGGGCTGCCCTGAGGAGACCATCACAATTCCATGAATATCTGTGCAACTAGGACTGTGGGAATAGCGTTAAAAGTAGGCAAAGCATTGAAATTCTCTGAATCGTTGCAGACTAATCAACTATTATAGCATGTGCTGCATTTCAGATGAAAATCAAGATTCTAACTGAGATACTGTCTTACTTAAAGAAAGAAAACCCAGGTGTAAGAGTCTGAGCCATGCCCCTTTCTCACTGCCAGATATTTCTCATGTGAAAGTGCTGTGGAATGTTTACAAATACAGAAAATGTCAACTCCATTGCCGCTCCATTCTGCCTTTAGGACTGTTGGATAATGCACTTAATGGATCCCTTCCCATCTGCTCAGCTGTGTGCAGTGCAGCTCCACTCTGTCTGTTTGCTGGCGTTTAGTTTATAAACTTCAGATAAATTGGCACCAGTCCCTCATATCACTTACATGTTAGTGTAACAAAAGTTCAAGACTTTATTCTGTCCTTCTATTTAATGTAGTATTTTTTTCTTATTCTGTTGGCTATAAGCCACGTGCTTGCAAAGTGTGTGTACCGTATTCACCTCTGTACTGTATCCACTGAGTTACTAAGGTAGCTGATGGGCTGAGAAGACCTGTTGAGTTAATAGTTTTGATAGGCCTACCCTCCCGATTTATCTGATCTGACTTCAGTGAGGATCTGTCAGGGCCCGTATAGGGACAGACTGACCTAATGATCGAAGTCCAGTGTAGAGTTGGGATCATGGTCAGGAATCAGGCCCAGGCTCACAGCTTGAGTCAGAGGCAGGAGCCGTGCCAAGGGTTGGAGCCGGAGTCAATAACTGAAGTCAGGATGCGGGAGCAGGAACAAGGAATTGAGAACCAGGCAAGGAGGGCAAGAAATTAGTTTTAAGGGTCTGGTCAGCAGCAGGCCTAGCAACTAGTTGCTCAGACAAGGGGTGTGGCAGGAACAGAAGGTGACCAATCAGCAATTGGCAGCTAGTCAGCTGATCCTGCTGAGTCCGTGGGTATAGTTTCTGTTTGCAAGGTATCAGTAGCACTTTGCACCACTGCGCTGCAAAGCCCAGACAGGGAAAGAGTAAGGCTCCTGCTCAGCACCTTGAGCCAGGATTCAAGACCTGTAGTTCCTGACAGGATTTGGAATTGCACTGTGAAAGAAAGGCCTGGTCCACACTAACCCCCAACTTCGGACTAAGGTACGCAAATTCAGCTACGTTAATAACGTAGCTGAATTCGAAGTACCTTAGTCTGAACTTACCGCAGGTCCAGACGCGGCAGGGAGGCTCCCCCGTCGATGCCGCGTACTCCTCTTGCCGAGCTGGAGTACCGGCGTCGATGGCGAGCACTTCCGGGATCGATTTATCGTGTCTAGACCAGATGCGATAAATCGATCCCAGAACATCGATTGCCTGCCGCCAGACCCGGAGGTAAGTGTAGACATACCCAAAGATGCGGTCTACTTTAACTCCTGTCCTCTCTTTCAATTATTTTTCTCAGCCATCCTTAAGAATGCAGCTGTTTGACTTTTTTTCGAAAAAGCTCTCTGCAATCTATCTCACTGAATAACTGTGAATCTGTAAAAGGTTACTCCTTCATCTAGATGTAGTTTAATCTCCACCTGTAAATAAACCAGGATTTGTATCTGGAGCTCTCTTTGTGCCAGAGTTTTCTACTGATGTTGCTCGGTATCATTAAAAATAGAGACCACCATCATTACATAGAGCTTTGTTGGTACTAGGCCCACAGTGAAAGGCAACACTTTTTCTAGATAGCTGATCTCTTAACAATCACTTCTGTTTTACCATTTTGATGACTTTTAATACCGAGGAAAGGGCTTCAGTAATGAAGTTTAACCCCCAACCCCATTTGTAACAGTTGGATTTGCAGAGAATAAAGCAGATTAGATAGCTTGGAGTCTTACGTATCCTTTTAACTTCTTCTCTAAAATGAAATACACTCACAGGTGTTCATGCCCATCCCACAGCTCTGCTTAGTGTCAGCGCTCAAAACAAGGGGCTATGGCCCTCTCTGAGCACAGACAACTTGTTGTAGCAGTTATTTCTGCACACAAGTCCATTTAAAAATTATAGTAATTTATGAGGTGTGCGCTCTTATGTGAGGGAAAAAAAAACAAACCAGCCACTGTGCAGTTCTTTTAAATTCCTGAGTGTGCTCGGAGGTGCGGCTTACAGGAGATGCAGATAGTGGGGGGGACAATTCTATGCTGGGTTCAGCTGCCCAAAGTATTTGTGCTGGTGTGTATATATTTATGAGCCTGTCTTTGCTGGGGATTCACCTGGTGGATGAAGACTCCTGGGCAGGAGGAGGACGCTCTCATTAATCTTCTTGTTCTTGTTTAGGATTTCTCATGCTGTCTGCTGCAGCTCCTGTTGGAGCAGGCACTGGCCTCTCACAGTGAATTGAAATGGCCAAGATTAATATTAATCCCTCTAATACTGCAGCTCATGATATAGTCATTAGGTGACTTGGAACTAATCCTGCCCACCTAACTAGTGTGATTTATTAAATACACATGGAGGATTTAGTCTGAATACAGCTTGGTGGAATAGGCATCAAATAAATACCTCTGTGTATCTGTGTTAATGCTGGCAGATTGGGACACAATTGCAGGACAGGCTGGGAAGAAACAGGAGTGGAAGGGATGCTTATCGCAAAGTTCACTAGGTTCTACCTTGTTAGGATTAGTGTTAGTGACTTCCATAGCTGGAGGCTGCATATGTCAAGAAGTGAATTTGGATAGAGGGCTTAATGTAAGAAGAAACTTCCTAAAATCTGCCATTTAATAAGACATATTTTTGCTCCGAGGATTTAGAAAGTAAATGAAACCAGAGGAATTTACACTATGCACTTCACAGGAAAACCTGTTCAAGATCTTTGGCATACTGTATGGAGAAAGCCAATCCTGCTAGCCTCAAATTCAGGACAGGGCAGTGGAATATGCCAATTAATAAAACTCTCTTCTGCAGATATGCAAACAATTGAGTAGGAAGGTGTCTTCATATTTTCTTCTCATTCCTTCTACTCTCCCTCAGTGGTGTTTTTTGTTTTTTTGCCTCCACAAAATTTTACAATCACCCCTTTTTATCTGTGTGCTTCACAAATCCCTGTTTAACCCCTGCATCTTCCTGTGACAGCTACTGCACCACTGACCCTTCCTCAGTTATCATCTTTGCCCTGTTGGACTCTCACTCTTAAGATTCACCCTTATTTCATCTTTCCCCTCCTTTCCTTCCCTTCTCCTCTCCTTCTGGGGGAATGTGCATGTGTGTAAATTATGAACAGTTCTTGACAGAGCTTAAAAACATGTTTAAATTTCTTTAGGAGTTAAGCAAGTAGCTTAAAAAATCTCCCTGCTAACTTTTCTTCATGAAAATTAAAGGGATATTAATGGATCACTGGGGCGAGATCCTGGAACACAGATTAGCTGCCACAACAATCCATGCAGAGTTTTAACACCACAAATTCCCTGCCCAGAATGAAGCTGGGTCAACCTGCTATTGTTTGTTATGGTTCACAGAAGAAGAACAGAAGGAAGACAGTAGTGCACAACTGTAGTATTGGTATTTTCTTTTCAGAGTTCTGGAGATTAAATCCTTCCTGTTACTGTTAGGGTAGGTCTACAGTGCAAGCACTATAATGGTACAGCTGCAGCTGTAGCACTGTGGTATAGACATGTGCTACAGTGACAGAAGGGTTTTTTCTGTCCCTGTAGTAAATGCATCCCCTCAAGAGCTGGTACGTATGTCAACGGAATAATTCTTCTGTTGACGTAGCAGCGTCTATAGCTTGGCTTAGGTTGTCTTAACTGTGTCCCTCTGGGTGAGTGACGAAGCTAGTTTTTACCTAAGTTTTAGCTATAGACCACATCTTATATATTTATGTCATTGGAAAGTCTTGGTGTTCACCTTGCTGGCAAGGCTAGCCTTGTATTAACTGATGCTGCCTGCAGGTCCATAAAGCTGCTGTCAAAGTGCAAGGTAAGTTGCTTAGATCTTTACACTTCAGCCTTCAGGCAGACAACTTTCTAACACGGGTGGGCAAACTGGCCCGTCAGGGCTTTCAGTCGGTCCCCGGGATTGCCAGCCCCGTGGTGCAGTGGGGCTAAGGCAGGATCCCTGCCTGCCCTGGCCCCGCGCCGCTCCCGGAAGTGGCCAGCACCAATGTCCCTGCAGCTCCTGGGAGGGCAGAGGGCTCTGTGCGCTGCCATCGCCTGCAGGCACTGCCCCCGCAACTCCCATTGGCCGGGAACGGGGAACCGCAGCCAATGGGAGCTTCGGGGGGTGGTGCCCACAGGCGAGGGCAGAGTGAGGTGGACCCGCGTGCCCCACCCCACCCCAGGAGCCACTTCCGGAAATGCTGGCCACTTCTGGGAGTGGCGCAGGGCCAGGGCAGGCAGGGAGCCTACCTTAGCCCTGCTGCGCGCCACTGCCAGTGCCACTCGAGGTAAGCGACGTCGGGCCAGAGCCTGTACTCCGAACCCCTCCTGCACCCCGCACCCCAACCCCCTGCCACAACGCCATAACCCCCAGTCTTGAACCCCCTGCCACACCCCTCCTGGACCCCAATGCCCTGCCCTGAGCGCCCTCCTATGCCCCCTCCTGCACCTCAACCTCCTATCCTGAGCCCTCAAGCCCCTGCTCTGGGCCCCCTCCTGCACCCCAACCCCTTACCCTGAGCCCCTTCCTATACACTGCACCCCCTGCCCCAGCCCTGCATACAATTTCCCCACTCAGATGTGGCCCTTGGGCTAAAAAGTTTGCCCACCCCTGTTCTAACATGTCTGTATGGCCTTAACTCCGCTGTGATTCTTTCTGCTTCCTTTTTATTCTACATAGGTGTGACAGAGTGCTGTTAGCAGCTGTAAATTGAGCCCTTTGGAAGCCAGCATCCTGGTCACTGACAACACTCAGGGCTCTGCGTGTAGTTAGAGTAGGAGGGGCTTAGGTAGTTTGGGCTTGGAAGGGTAGAAGGGAACACTTACTCCTGTAGAAAGCCTGATGAACTAATGAGGTAACTAGCTCACTAGCTGGATAGCTCTGGGAAGAAAGCAAGCAGTATAAAAGGCTGAGCCAGGAAGCAGAAGGGAGCCCCCCATAACTGCTGCTATGTTGTGATGTACCTAGAGCATAAACAGTAATAAAGATTCTTGGTGGAGGTACCCTGACGAAGACTGTATGTGCTGCTTAACTGACAAAGTGGGCTTACTAGCCAGGGTTTCCAGGAGCTGATGGGGAAACCTGTTCACAGACAGGGTGACCAGACAGCAAGTGTGAAAAATCTGGACAGGGGGTGGGGGGTAATAGGAGCCTATATAAGAAAAAGACCCAAAAATCCGGACTGTCCCTATAAAATCAGGACATCTGGTCACCCTATTAGTGTTAAATGTGCCGTTTTTCCTCTCCTATCTACTTCACTTTAAACTTACATGTTTCAAAATAAAGCAACATCCCTATCGTTCTCGCATCCCGGACAAGGATCTGTTAAACTAGGCAAGTGAAGTTTGTTGAACCTCCAGTGCTATTATAGTAGCAGACTCTTTGTATCAGACATTTGTTTTCGGCGGTCTCTGGTATATAGCAGTTATTTGGCTATCTGGGGTGGTAACACCTCGTATGTTACCTATCCCTCTCAAGGTGGCTGCCAATCAGGGATCTTTGTATTCCACTAACAAAGATGTGGCCATACGAAATACAGGATGACCAGGAATATCAGTGGCTAATAGCTGCATGGCTGCTCAGCTACAGTACGTGTTTGTTTTAAAGCAGGCGCTAGAAATGCCCAAAACTATTTTTTCTAGAGAAGAGATGAGTGAAAGTAGCTATAGCTTATTTTGAAGAGAGGATGGGACTTTTTGCACCAATATTCAGTTGCCTTTACCAGTCAGTGTGGGAATACAGCTGTGACTTCTCATAAGATAGGCAAGTTCATGCACCAGTTCTTCAGAGACCATATACAAAGCTGGAAAGACTAAAGCTGGCTATAGCTAAGGAAATTCAAAATATGCTAGATATGAAACTTACTGAAATGTCCCTGTCTCTGGTGTTTGCCTGTTGTCTTGGTTCTGAAAAGGGATGGTCAAATGCAATTTAGTACTTTTTGTAAGATTAATGTCCGTTTAGTTGCTATCCAGTGCCAAGAAGTGATGAATTATCAGGTCAGTTGGCATTAGTAAATTTAATCTAGATATTGGATCTTACCAAAGGATATTGGCAAATGCTTAACTCCTCATGGTCCCCTTCCGTCCGTCCGACCGACCCGCCCCCCCCCCCCCAAGTTTACTGTGCTGTTTGGACTCCATGATGCTCCGGCAACTTTTCAGAGAATGATAAATGGTCTTTTGCGTGATGATGCTTAAGCATGCAGTGTTCTACCTTGATAGTGAACATCAATACGACTTGGGGAGGATTCCTCTGAACATTATTGTAAAACAGATTGAAGAATCTGGATCACTATTAATCTGAAAGCATGCTAAATTTTAAAGAAACTAGCTAGGTTTTTTTCTGGACAATTGAAATACTAAGGTAGAGCAGAACAAGATGAAAACAATTGTGGTGTCTAAATAGCTTAGGAAGAAGAAGGTAAGATTTCTTCTGGGTTTAGCGGGTTGTTACTAGCACTTTAGTCACCAGTTATTTCTAAAATAACTGCTCACCTCATACAAATAACCCTAAATGGATTGAAACTTTTTAATCTGTAAAGGACACCTTTGTGTTCTGCACCAATCACATGCAATCCAAGTATCTGATATTTTTACATACTTTGTTCAGTGGGTGTGAGAGCTCTTTAGAATTAGGCCATGAACATCTCCAGGTAATGTAACCGAAGTTATTGCATAGGGGAAAAAACAGATTCCACTATTGAGCAGCAATGTCTCACTTTGGAATGGGATGTGGAGGTTTTAAGATATCACTAGCAAGCAGATACTTTTATCTTAGTGACCAATTGTAACCTATTAATACAGTTACAATAGGGGGTGTAACTCCAGATTGTGAGCTCTGTCACTGTCTTCACTCTGTTACATGTGTGTACAGAGCCTAGCCAAACAGGGTCCTGATTGCTAATTGAGCCTGAGATGAGCTACTATAGTACAAATACGGCATAGGTGGTCTAATTGTTTGCTTGAAAACATGCTTTTAAGGTTAAACTGATCAGATACTACATATCAGAGGGGTAGCCATGATAGTCTGGATCTGTAAAAAGCAACAGAGAGTCCTGTGGCACCTTTAATACTAACAGATGTATTGGAGCATAAGCTTTCGTGGGTGAATACCCACTTCGTCAGACGCATCTGACGTTGCGTCTGACGAAGTGGGTATTCACCCACGAAAGCTTATGCTCCAATACATCT
>NC_048304.1:56025682-56194335 GCF_013100865.1 Trachemys scripta elegans | reverse complement strand
CCCCGGCCGAGCACCGCCCTGCCCCGGCCCCCGGCTCTGCACCGCTGGCCCCGGCCGGGCGGCCGGGCCCCCAGGCCGAGCACCGCTGCCCCCGGCCGAGCATCCCTGGCCCGGCCCCGGCCCCCGGCTCCGCACCACTGCCCCCGGCCTGGCTCCCGGGCCGAGCACCCCCAGCCTGGCCCCCGGCTCTGCACAGCCGGCCCCGGCCCCCGGCTCCGCACCGCCGGCCCCGGCCAAGCACCGCCAGACCCAGCGGCTCCAGCCCCCGGCCGAGCACCGCCAGTCCCTCCCTCCCTCCCTATTTTCCCGGACATGTCCGGCTTTTTGGGATTTCCCCCCGGATGGGGATTTGAGGCCCAAAAAGCCGGACATGTCCGGGAAAATCCGGACGTATGGTAACCCTACAAAACATGCCTTGGGTGCCTAACTCCACAGCTGAGAATTGCTGTCAGAGACAGGTGCCTATCTCCAGGAGAGGGGCCGTATCATCAAGTGCCTAGCTTAGCTGGTGCTGGCTTATGTGGATTGCATTGGAAGGCGCCTGTCGCTCACTGTTCACAATATAGGAAGCCTGGGGCCTCATTCAGGCTCTGTGGATGGCAGTGTGCTCCTGTGATTGTCTAGGTGCCTAACCGTTAGGCCTTGTGACACTGAGCAGGCCAGATCCATAATCCACTGAAGTGCATGGAAAGACTTCCATTGACGTAATGGGCTTCAGATCAAGTCCCATGCCCACATCCTCCAAATCACTGGGAGTTCGGCACCGAAATGCCTTTGCCCATCCAGGCCCAAGGGACTTGGCCCAGGACAAACAGATCTCCCAAGCCCCCATCCAGCATCCTCACCACAAGACCAATCATGCTCAATTGCCTCAGAAGCATTATTAAGAGAGAACGAGAGAGAGGCTTACTGCAGCTGGGAAAACGTGCTCTGACTCTATGGAGAAGTGGCAGAACGAGAGACAGGAGCCCAAACAATCCTGTACCATGCTAAGTGGGGCAGCCCATCCGCCCTGTAACACCCCAGCAATGGTTCTGTGGGGGCTGACCTCTCTTGAACACATGCATGGGGACACTTGCCACAAGCAGAGGTTTGTACTCAATGATATGTTCAAATAAGTCCGGGAGTCAATCCTGTAACATTTCATCCAATAAAACCTCTGCGTAGGACAGGCCTTCCCATTTATTCTGGACTGTCATGGACATTTTGCAATGGGTGAGTCTTTGGGCCTTAGAGTGAATTGTAGCTATTATCCGTACCTGCTGGGGGCATCCAGCGTGTCTGGCAGCTGGCACTGTTACTGGGATGCAGCAACTAGCAGGGGCTTCGGGTAAGGGGACATCTCTCCCTCTGTCCTCCTTTATGTTTGTTTTAGCCATCCTTTCTCTAAGCTGTTGGTTTAGGTACTTAGCTGGCTCTCATGGTATCTGAGTGCCCCACAATCTCTAATGTATTTATTCTCACACCACCCCCTGTAGATAGGGCAGTGCTATTATCCCCACATTATAGCTGGGGAACTGAGGCCCAGAAAGACTAACTGAGTTGCCAAGGTCACATGGGGCATCTGTGGAGGAGCAGAGATTTGAACCCAGGTCCCAGGTTAGTGCCTTAACTACTGGGCCATTCCCTGGCTGGCGGGTTGTTGGGTTTGGTGCTGGCTGGATTTGTGGCTCTGGGGATTCTTAGCTTTGGCACTTTCTGTCTTTGCAGGTACTGGTTGCCAGATTTGTCACTGTCTGTATCAGCACTACTGATTCTTTGCTGATGGTGGCACTCTGCCCCTTCGGTGCTGCCCTGCCCTCGTTGGTGCCGGCTCTCCCCTCCAACGGTGAGAGGTTTTGCTGACTAATTCCCACTGGTTACTACAATTGGTGGTGAGCTGGCCCTTGGGGCCCAGCACACTGTTTGTTTAGCAAACAGCTGGGCTCTCTCCGGGGTGAAGGGCCCTTTTTAATGCATCTTGCTCAGATGCTCTCAGTCTGAGCTAAGGGCTCTCCAACACCGGAGCCACCCCCATACCTCTTGGAAAGTTTGAGACGTCTGCCAAATGGCTCGGTCCAATCAGATTGGATATTTGCTCACCTATTGGCACCGGAAGAGGGGAGCACCATGTGAATGGGTACAGGGAGGGAGAAGGGGCAAGAAGGCCTCAAAGTCCTGTCCTGTGTCAGAACCTGTGTTTCTACTGTCCTGGGGCCAGTTGGTTTAGCAGTCCCTCTTGTGGGAGCGCTGGACTGACACAAGAGGGTCTGGTCCTTTCCCCTTGGGGGACTCTGGAGGTGAGAGCTCTCCAGGGCTCCAAGGAAACAAAGCAGTGTTTGCTTAACTGGAGAGCAGAGCGTGCTCTGAGCAGACCACACCAGGGCCTGGGTGTGCTTCAGAAGTGAAGTACCTCTGAAATTGACTGTGGTTTATCTAACCCCATGGAGGATCCATGCAAGGCAAGACAGTGCTGTCTCTCTGCTGATGGAGTGGCCCATTGATTTGATTACTGCTCCCCTTGCTTCCGGCCAGTTCCAGGAGGAACGAGACAGCGTGAGGGACACCCGGCACTGCCAGGAAGAGGAGTTGCCTTGCTGGCACAGATGGCATTGCAGCCTGCAGACAGGGAAAGCAGGAGGCTCCCACTCACAGGGCGGGGGGGGGTCTCACTCATGTGCAGCTAGGGAAGATAAAGGAGAGAACGGCCTCAATGGAGCACAGGGAGCTGCCCGTTTTCTAGTCAGACCCATTTGCTGCTGCTCTGGGCAATGCAAACATAGCAACCTAAGAGCAGGAGGGTCAGGGAAAGGTCCATGGTCTCCTCCTACCCACTGCAGCCCAGGCCCAGGCCAGATTCAAAGGCCTGGGGGGAGTGAGGCTGCCTTGGCCAAAGGCCCTGATGGGGATTAAATGGGGCACAGGAGCGGCTGTGCTTGCGTACCCCACTGGTGAGTATGTTACAGGTCCCCTTGGTGCTGATCCACAGAGATCTGGGGAGCTTTAGAGAAGCTGTAGCGGCTCTGGTTGTCCCCAATTCAATCCCCAATGTGTCAACCAAAATGGTGGCTGTCCCACTTGGCACACGGTTCCTGCCTCTGGAGGGCACTAAAGTGCTTTAGAACGCAACATCCGCAGTTTAATGGGGTCAGAGGACACCCCTGCCTTCCCCATGGGGATCTCCTAGGGCACTCATCTCCATGGCTAAGCCAGTGTGTTTGCTATGTACAGACTCCGACAAGCCTCCTCAGGGTCAGTCAGAGCTTTTCCCCATCAAGATCGTGTGTTGCCTGCTTTCTGGCTCTCCGGATCTCTTTCTCCATATCTCAGAGTGTTTCAGATGCATACCACAAACACACACCGAGGTCTCTGGCCCTAGGCTGCCATTTGTCCTTGAAGCCTGTAAAATTCCATCTCAGCGCCAGAGGAAGGAGAACGGGGTGAAGCCATTCTCTACCCATACCACCCCTTGCCCATGAGGCCCAGCGCACGGCAGCCAGATACTGCAGCAGAAGCCAGCCCTACTGCACAGGAAAACACGTTATCGCACCTCGGTGTTAAATCAATCGTACGATGTCTCCAACAATTCCATCAGCTGGGCAGAGGATGTCATAAAGGTGCACGCTGGAAAAAAAACAAACCAACCTGTTTTCTATCCAGACCTCTTTTCTGTGCCTTTCTAGAACTGGCGCGGATTGTCTGGGGCTCATTACACAAGTTTTTATTATGTTCTGCATCAATGCTCTGGTGAAAAATAAAATAAACACGTGATGGGTTGGAAAGTGTCGAGTATAGAATGTTTCAGCTTAGGAAAAGCAAAACAGAATCCTTGGCTGTAACAACAAAATAGCATGTGTGGCAAATGATTGCAAATTGCAGTAAATCCTCAGCTGAACGGCCCATTTGACATATATGTACATCTGACATGTAATCACATACAAAGGATGGATTATGGCAAAGTATGGCTGGTGTTCTGCATATAATCACATGCAGCTCTCTGCAACTGGGTATTGGGCTGATGTTCTACTCTTCATCTGCCTGCTTGCGGTTGCTCTTCCAGAACGGCTGCTGATTCGCTGCCCTGGAGGTGGCTACATTTCAGTGTTTGTTATCTGGACCGGATAACCCATTCCTGGGTCCTAGGCAAACACACTCTTCTGGGCCCCCATCTTCTACACGGGGTCGGAGTGCCACTTGGGTTTGGCCTGGCCAGCCCTGTGTCATGATAAGGGGGTGGGGTGGCTGGGCCAAATTGGAGTGAGTGGCGTTGCGACCTGGTGTACAGGGTTGCAGTGCCACTCAGGCTGCCCTTCTCCACCAGTCTGGGCCCTTGGCACATGCCTAGTTTGCTGTTCCCTGCTTGTTATTATTACAGCAGCACCTAGAGACACATCTGGGATTGAGTCCTGCACAAACACCCAGTAAGGAACAGCCCCTACCCTCTAGAACTTCCAGTCTAAACAGACAAAGCAGACGAAGGGGGTGGGAGAAAAGGAGGATTTTTATCCCCATTTTACAGATGGGAATCGAGGTCCATAGAGATCAAGTGATCTGACCAAGGTCATACAGGAAGCCTGTGGAAAAGCCAGGAATCGAATCTGTATCTCTGGAGTCCCAGGCCAGAACCTTTCCCACTAACCCCACCTTCCTCCCAGATTAGCGGCTGATCCCGCTTCGAAGTCATGTCATTTAAACTGTGGCAAATGACTACTGACTAGTGGGTGCAGCAGTCTGAGGAAGTTGCAGAGAGGCTGAGTTTTGTAGCGGTTGAGGCCTTACCAAGTAGGGAAAGCACCCGGCGCTATGGCCATGTAGTAGGGTTTAAAGCCAGAAGGGGCCACCTCATTAGTGCCCCGCAACCCAGCCTGAACCGGACAAGTGTTGGGTTTGGGTCAGGTTGGGAAACAAATGAATCCTCTGGGGCTCGGGTTAGCTTTCCCCCTCCTGCCGGAAGGGCTGGCGTGACAGTGGCCATGTGCTCTGCTCCTGCCGCCCTCCGCCACCTCACTGTGCTGGGGAGTGGGCGTGCCAAGGGGTCACAGCACCTCTCGCTGTCCAGCACATGCAGCGCAGCAGGGGGCTGTGGCTGGTGAGAGTGGGGCACACAACTGTTGCCTTGCTGACCCCACGGGCAGGAGGTGGTGGCGGGAGCACTGATTGAGGGTTGTGGGGGAAGGGTCAGGTCGGAAAACGACTCAACCCTCTTGGGCTCAGGTCAGGTGGGCACGGGTCTGGGGCAGGCTTAAAAATTAGGCCTCTACACCAAATCCTCTTCTGACCTTCTGTATACCACAGTACATGCTGCCACCTCCACCCCACACCCAACAGCTGGCATTAGGCCAACCTATTACAGCCCTCAGCAGATTAAGCGATTGGGTGCCACAGACAGAGAACAGGAGGGAGCGAGGAGCTCTTGTGACCAAGGCCCCAGGCTGGCAGTCAAGAGACCTGGGTCATGTTCCATGTTCCAGTTTTTCCAAAATGTCCCCTCAGGTGCCTTCATTTTGGGTGCTTCACTTGAGACTCCAGGACCTGGCTTTGCAGAGGTGTTGAGCTCCCATTGACTCCAGATGGCACTGGGGGGTGCTGCCCCTCTGCTAACCAGGCCTCTCTTCTCCAAAGCTGGGCACTCACAAAAGGTTAGGCCTTCACCTCCCCTGTGCCCCCATCTGTGCCCTGGGGATACTGCTAGTGCTATTCACCTTTCGCACAAGGGGGCATGAGCACCGGGTGGCAGCTGCGTTGGAGAGCTTCCTCCGCTGTTTGTGGACAGTTCAGAAAAGGAAAGGCAAAGTTCGTCTGACGCACTGTTCTTACTCCTCTGCTACGTCCCCTCAACCTCGTCTTCTCACCCAGCAACGAGAACTAGCCCCCATCTTCATCTGCAAGCTCCTCCCATCAAAACCCTACTAGGGCTTTGTCTACACTGCCACAGAACAGCTGGCAATCATGCTGGTGTAGCGCTTTAGTGTAGGCACTTCTGACAGCTCGGCCAATGGAAGAATTCTTTTGTCAACCTAGCCACGTCTAGGGTTAGGTCAACCTAACTATGTCGGCCGGGCACAGATTATTTCACAGCTCTGAGTGACGTAGCTTGGTCAATCTAATTTCCGGGTGTAGACCAGGGCTAGGTAATTGCTATCCTGCTGGTGCTGCCAAGTGGTGTACTTCCCATTGATTTCAATGGGGCCGGTCAGCGTATGCGCTAGGCCTGGTGGGAACTATAACAAGATCAAGCCCTGTTCTGGTGTCAGCTTCCTGAGGGGAAATGATCCACACGCGCTGCATGCAGTGCCCCAGGAGGGGGCGCACCATCACGCCTGCACAATCTTTGGAAATGACACCTAGCTGGGATCTTTCCAGTGGCTGCTGCCCCCTGAACAGTCCACAGTGACTCCTGGAGCCTAACCCATAGCAGGGCAGATGAGATACCAAGAGGGGTTCACCAGCACGCACTGACTTACGCTCCTCCAAGGGAAATCCCCCTTGCCAATTTGGGCCCAATCCCAAATAAGATTTCACCCAACTCAGCTTAACAACAATGACTGAACCTCACTGGCTCCCCTCCTCTCTGCCTGCAGAGGGGTGGTCTACGAGCTGGTGGACTGGCCTGGAAGCCACAGATACCAGGCTCTGCTGCTCACTCACTCTGACATAGGCAAGTGGGTTGCTTTGTGCCTCAGTTTTCCTGTTTGCAAACGATGGGTAATAACACTGCCCTGTCTCTTGGGCAAAGGTTAGGAGGACAAATTAGTTCCTGGCTGGGGAGGAGTCCTTCATAGGTGCCTGGATGGGGATGGGACGAGCACTTTCTTTATTACAAATATGAGTTATCATCTGAGGTTTCTCACAACCCTCCCAAGCTTTCACTGACCGCAGCAGCCTAGTGTTATCCCCAGACATCACCAACGTGCAGCCCCTTCCTCCTCCAAATCATGCACAGACACAGCAACAAGCAACAGTCCCTGCACCCACTCCGGGGCTCTCTCTCCTTCCCCTCCCCTGTTCATTACAACGTGGGCTCAGGGTGAAAGTCTGGCCCTGTGGAAGTCCAGGGCAAAATGGCTATGGACCTCAATGAAGCTAGGAACTCCTGGGCTGGGGCTTGCTCTGGGGTTATCTCCTCAACCCCTGCTTAGGCCCCCCCACCTTCTCAAAAACCTGAGAGGATCCTGGAGGCAGCTGGAGAGGAAGGCAGTCTCAGGACAACTTGCCTCTTCTCGAGAGGGTTAAGAATTAAGCTTAGTGGGTCATTTAATGAAGGGGGGAGGAGGGGTGGTTAACAAGAAGGGGTGGGGGGTGGGGAGAGCTGACTTCCAGCCCCGCATCACTAAACCGTTCATTAGGAAAAACACACACAATGGAAACCGGCAGAGGGGCTCAAGTGTCCAATTTCTCTCTTGAACTCTCTGAACAGGAGGCTCCAGTCAGGGAGATCCTTGCCTCCCCCTTTCTCTGGCAGTTTCTTTATTAATTAATGGAGTTGGCTGGGGACGGAAAGAGAGGACAATAATCAGCATAGATGGGCCCGCAGACCTATTTTTAATAACGTGCTTTGCATCTGTCCTAATTGGTAGGGAAACAGTGACCTGATTGGAGTAGCCGGAGCCTCTCGGGGCCTTCCTTTCTCTCCTGCCGCTTGCTTTTTCCTTTGGGCGAAGTTTGACTTGGTGTGGGTGGAGGGGCTGGCGGGGCTGAAACATAAAACCTACCCTTAGGGAGCGTTGGCAGCCGGGGAGCGGAGAGAGGGGGACACAGCGGGGAGGGCACGGCGTGAATGCCTGCGCCAGCTACCTGAGGGAGCAGTCGCTGGAGGCCGAGTGGGAGAGAAGGGACAGCACCCTAGCCAGTTGGGGTTTAGTTACTGCTGTTTGTGAGTGCGAGAGGCAAGGGCTTGCCTAGGAGAGCCCCAGGGCAGCATCGCTGTCACCTACTCAGCCCACTTGGTGGAGCTATTAGAGGAGAACCCGCAGGCCCCAACTGAGCCTGGGCCCCACTGTGCTGGCACTATACAAACACAGCGAGAGATGGTCCTGCCCCAACGCACTTATAAGCTAAACCAACAAGAGGGTGAGAGTGTCAGACCCGCAGCCTCCCCCCGGGCCATGGGCAGGGCTCCACCAGTCTGTTAGAGAGCATGGCCTCAGCAGTGCCTGTGACATATGGGCTCCTCTGGACAGTGGCAGGCAGACTGTGGGGCCTAGCCCCATTCTAACTTGTCCACCTGCACATGAGGAGATATGGCCCTATGTGGTGGTGGTGTGTGCACATGTACACTTCTGGTGAGGATTGCCCCGTGGATGTATAAGGAACTAGGGATCACATGTGGCAAAGCGTCCATGGGCACTCAATATGTGAGGGCTGTTTACTCCCTTTGGTGCACAAAGGAAAGTGCTTAAAGCACAGATTTCTTCTCTTGCCCCATTTAAGCAGCTACCACTAGGCTCTTGTAAACCTGGGGCTATTTGCCCAAGTTGGATCCCCACCATTTCTCCTCCACATTTCTTTGGGCAAGCCATCTATGGGATTGTCCCTTTGGTACCTGAGAAATCACTTCTCCCTGTACAGCCAATCTCATGATTTTTTGGGAGACCTGACTCATGATTTTTGGATGCTTGGGGTTGGCTATACCAGACATCCTGCCACTGCTCGCTCAGGTTCTGTCTGACTGAGATTGCAAGCTGTGTTCTTGGTGGTACGCTTTACACATTGCTGCTTGGAAAGGAAAGCAGGCTGATTGGAAAGCCAGGGAGAGCAGGCAGCAAGGCACTGCCTCTCTGGTCTGTGGGAAGTTGGCAGGGCCCCATGTAAATCAAGGACAGAGTTGACTAATTTCCTGGGTCGGTCATGGTGAAAATATCACATTTCATGGTTTGTTGCCGATTCATAGAAAAATCCTATTAAAACTGGGCAGATTACTTATACAATTTAAACAAATGATGATCAAAGATTATAACGTGTTCCGTGAAGAATGAAAAGGAATAGAAATGAACGTGCATCTGGCTAAGCGCTGGCAGGGTGGAGTCTGTATCCTAATCCCCTACCCCCGCACTGAGGGCAGCGGGTTGGGAGGAGGAGGAGTGGCCTGGTCCTGTCAAAGGAGGGGAAACTGCCCAACAGGGCAATGGTCCCAGGAGAAATGGGGAATCTAGGGAAATTGGGGCCACTGAGCTACAGATCAGGGAGGGTCTGGAACAAAGGGAAACAGATCTCTTAGGGGATGGAGGGAGCAAATGCGATGAAGTTGGAGGTGGCTTTAGAGCATATGCCTTTCTCACTCCCAGCAAAGCTTTGCCAGAGCTGCCACCTGCTCTGAAGCCACCCAGGGAGATGGCGTGACCCTCCCCATGACCAGGGGATGGCCAGGCACTTGGAAAGGCACACCAACTGGGTTTGAACAGGGTAACTCTGGGCAGCAGGGGGCGCCATAGCCCTTGTTTTGCCAAGGTGGGCTCTGCGCTCAGTCAGGAAAGGCAGGTGCTGCAAACGGGTGTGCATGAAATACTCTGCTCCCAGGCTGGCTGGTGAGTTGAACTACTGCACGAGAAGAAGCCCCGAGATGAACACAATCCTCCTCCCCCATAACACAGCTGTGACAGAATAAGTCCCGTGGGAGGGAAGCCTGGGGCCCAACTTAAGTACTCCACCATGCCATTGAGGGCACCACCCCAATGGATGCACTGTGCAGCTACAGATCTGCCAGCCCTCTGCTCACTTCAGTGCTTCCCGGAGGGCAGAACCAGGGCAAGTCTCCATCCACATCAAGGCATGCTGCTTCTGGAGCTGCCTCAGCCAAAGCAGCACACACTCCCTCCACTGCGCAGCACTAGTAGGCCAGAACCTCCAACCAAACCATCATCCCTTCTCAGGTAACATCAACCCCTCGGGGCCGTGCCATACCAACCTGCAGGGAAAGAAACAGCTTCGCCCCAAACCAATCAATGCTCAGCACGCCAGGCCAAAACCCAAACCACCAATATGTATGTCACTAGGAAGAAAAGATCTAGCCCAGCAACCTGCTGGACTGCCCTGGCTCCGTGCAGAGATCACTGGTAGCTGCCTCACCACAGTGAACGGTACAAAAAATGCAGGCAGAGCGGCAGCAAACTCAAAAGGCAGTGACCAAAACCTAGAGAAGGGAGCTAGAAGGCGGCAGAACATAGTGCAAACTGCAAGAGGGGTGATGGCGTAACTCCTGTGCCAGAGCGGAGATGGGCGCATGGGAATACTTTCTACTCCAGCGTCCAGAGGGTAAGCAAGAAACTGCCTCAGAATGATTGAAACAATCTGTTTTTCCAGGGAAGAAGCAGCATCTGAGCTGCATGGCCTTGGGAGTGAGGAAGGAGGCACAGAACTGGCACAGGGCTAGGGAGGGTGGGCTAGTGGCCTCAACGGATGTGGGTTCAATGCTTGGTTCAGCCGCAGGCTTCCTGGGCAGCCTCAGGCAAATTCCTTCAACTGCTCCCTAAAGTGGGGAGGATTCTTACCTTTCCAGGACACTCAGAGGATAAAATCCATGCAGGACTGTAAGGTACTCAGGTGACCAAAGCTATATAGGTGCCTAGATAGAGAACATCAAGCTATATAGCGACTAAATCAGGAAGGAACAATAATGACAAATCTCCCCGGGGAGGAGAAAATATTTTGGAGGAAAATAATAAATAGACATTTCAGGAGAACTCCAGTTTGACTCCTCATAGGACCCAGAGTGAGGCCAGGTCTACATTACAGGCAGGGGTATGAAGGCATGTGATCCTTGACTGACACAGCTGTGCTGGCAGAAGCCTCTAGTGCAGGGGTTCTCAACCTTATTCCTTCAGAGCCCCCCCCCCATGCTATAAAAACTCCACAACCCACCTGTGCCGCAACAACTGTTCTTCTGCATATAAAAGTCAGGGCCAGCCTTAGGGGGTAGCAAGTAGGGCAATTACCTGGGGCCCCAGGCCACAGAGGGCTCCGCAAAGCTAAGTTGCTCAGGCTTCAGCTTCAGCCCCTGGTGATGGGGTTCGGGGCCCTAGGCTTCAGCCCCATGCAGTGGGGCTTCGGCTTTCTGCACCTGGGCCCCAGCAAGTCTAATGCCGGCCCTGATTTGGTGGTCCCCTTGAAACCTGCTCGCAGCCCCCCAGGGGACCCCAGACCTCTGGTTGAGAACCACTGCCTTAGTGCATACCTATGTTTTTACCGGCATAGCTTGATCACTCTGCTGGGCGGTTTTACTTCCCCATTCAGGGCACAGCTGTATGGGTATGAGCTGCATACACACTAGGAGCACTTTGCTGGTACAGTATACAGTGTAGACATGACCTGATTCTATTATGTTAGGGGCCAAAAAGAAGGAGAAGGATCCACTGATAACACAACTACTACTAGCAGCCAGAGGTGTGCTAGCTCATTTTTGGGAAAGGACTGCTCTTCTAACATTAGCAGCATGGAGAAATCAAGTATGGGACATCCTTCCATTGGGATCCTTCTGTCAGGATCAAGTCGATCTTTTAATGGGTGGTTACCAATAAATGCACAGAGAATACTAAGAGGCTGGCCCAACCCAAATGGGGCTTTTAAAGGAGATGAATAAGGCTTGTTCAGACTTGTTATTTGATCATTAACATAACATGAACTTCCCATACAAGTTCACCCCAAGCAGCAGAACGGACCCCTATGCTGGGTACGTGCTTGGTGTATTGTGTCTCCTGCTGGCAAGCACCTGAGGTCTCGATCTCTTTTCTGCGCTGGCATCGCTTGTGCAGCTGGTCATGCCAACAACGTATTATTGCATTGGACTGCCTTGATTTGGGTGAGCTGCCTATCTAATCTGAGACAGGAGCGGTTGTTGTGCATTTGGCTTCAGATGTACTCAAGAATGTAAGTGCTCTTGTATAGGGTAGATCCTCAGCGGGTGGGAAGTGACGGAACTCCAGTGACTTCAGTTGGAGCTATGTGATTAACGCCAGATGGGAGACCTGGCCCCATATGCCTAGATCTGTGTCAGCAAGTCTGTGTGTATCATTATGTATCTGTGAGCTCACTATCAGGGACCCATGTGTGTGAGGGGCTATAGGGCAGGGTGTGTATATCTGTGTTCATATGCCTGTGTGGGTCTTGAGGCATATGTATCTCTGCCTGTGGGATGCAGGTGTGTAACACTGTGTGTGAGAGGGATGTAGGGATGCACCATGTTGTAGGTGTGTAAGGTTCAAGGTCTCTCCAGGTGCTCTCCATTAGCTGCACATATCCCAGGCGCTGCGGGTGTACCTGTTTCCAAGCCAGAGCCCCCTTTCCCTGGAGCTAGGGGAGGAAGAGAGGAAGGCCTGGGACCTACTCTCCCCGCTCTGTAACTGAGGAGAAACTACATCTAATTAACAGAGGGTGACACTAACTCCGAGGCAGTTTGCCTCTTCTGAACTCTTACCTCTTTTGGCTCTGTGATGTATATCCAGCCTTCCTGGTGCCTGCAGATAGGCCTGCTTCAACCCTGGTGTGCTGAGAACATCCGGGTCTCCTTCCACCTAATCAAAAACAATAACAAGCCCCCAAATGAATCTTTTGGCATTTTATATTTTTCATCCCCCCCCCAAAAATGTTCCTGTCCCATTTAGAACTCTTCCTTGGGCCAGATCCCCTCATGACCTCCAATTATTTGCTCCAGTGCAAAGTGGGGGTAAACTGTTACTAAATGTTTTACCCTCACTTTGTACTGGGCCAAATCACAGCACTGGCGAATCAAGCCATTTGTATTCACTGCTAGGCAACATTTCTCCCTTAGAGTTAATGGACGATGCATCTTGGCGTGTGATGGGCGGCTTAGACAGGAACGGTTGCCTGTGGTCCATTTTACATGTTCGGAGAGCTACAATTCACAGCCGTGACGCTGTTAGGGACCTGCAGTGTAGCAGGGAGCTCGTGACACAGCCGTTAAGTCAGGGAAGTAGATTTTATACAGGACTCCTAGTCTCAATTTCGGCAATAAAAAAACTGTCTTTCCAGGCTGAAATGTCATGATGTGAGTGATCTGTTTTTAAACACTTTGCTCAGCTACCCCTGAGTTATCCACCTGCTGAACCAAGACCCTGAGTCGGACGCTTTTGTATTTAGGCACTCAGCAAAATCCTCTATTGGTTTTCAAATGTGCGACTCAGCTCTAATACGCATCCTGATTGGGGGCTACCATATGTTTGATATAGGGCCACCTAGTGGCCGTTTGGTGTTATTGCAAAGCAAGCTGAAGGAAAATCAGAGCAAAGTTGGAGAGTGAGCAAGTGAGAGCAGTTCATGGGCAGTTCAATCATCCCGGATCCAATGAATCCTTTCCTTCCACTAGCGCAGCTAATGGTGCTGTGGTTTAACAAAGCAGCCTGCGAAGACTACAGCCTACACAGTACTTAAAGGACTCTCTGAGGACCCATCACTTGATTCAGCCAAGTCACCATGGTGGCCATTTTGCTCTACCATGTTGCACACACTCTTTGAAGCATGTTCATTTCACGTTAATGGGGAAGAGGGCTGATTAGCTGCTGTTTTAACCACAGGTAACTTGTTGTTATTGGCAGGAAACATGTTTCATCTGCATAACAGTCTCACGTGAGCAGCGGGGAACATTTTTCATTAGCATTTGTTGATGTGAAACGTGTTTCTTGGTGGAATTACATTCAGGCATGGGACATAATCTCGACTCTTTGATGTGGGATGGGGGGCACTTCTCTCCTTCCCCAGCTGGGGATGGCCAGGGTCCCATGCCATTGTCGGGCCCTGCCTGTGGGGGTTTTTCACAGACCACTCTGCATTGAGAGCCTGATCCTCTGGTGGGCTTGGCACTCTCAGTTCTTTCAGATTTCAAGGGGAATTGAGGGGGGCACGTCCCAGGATTGAGCCCAGAGAGAGGTATATAGTTATAATTCACATGATGTCCTCCCCCTAGCCTTCAATGGGGGTGTAGGAGAGAGCACAGCATCTCATGGGACTGGGTCTGAGCATGGTGAGTTGCTTGATCTGACTGGCTTCCTATCCCCTTTTCAGTTGGCACCAGTATCCTTTAGTCCCATGAAGCAGAGGGGCAAATGTGGGCTGTTTTACTGATGCCAGCAGCCCCTCAGCTTGCCCTCCTCTGAGGGCACCAGCTACCTCCTGCACTCAGCCCTACTCTGCATTTCGCTGCCCCCTCGGGGGGGTCTCTGGGGAGCCCGTACTTGTTTCACCTTCTGCCTTCATGTTATGCTGTTGCTAAGGGGATCTAAAGGCTTCAGCTGAGAGATATTCCTGCTTGTCCTCTGTTGGGCTTTTACTAATGGCGGGCCACACCCCCAGCAGGTGAGCAGGGCCTGGAAAGCAGCAGACTGGCTCCACCACACCGGCATAGGGGGCAGAGATGGGTTGAAGGAAGGGACGGATCAGTCATAGAGGACGGGGCAAAGACCAATCATGAGGCACTAGGCACAGAGGCCATGCAGGCAGGGCTTTCTATCCCCTCTGCACAGATGAGGGGTGCTCCCTGGCAACACCAGCACAGCAATAGGCAGTGGGGGTGGGGGGGGGTTGATGGCAGGGAGTGGGGGAACCTGTTGTTACCAGGGGGTTCTTTTGCCCCCCTTTCTCTGCACCCCCCTTTGAGTCACAGCAGCAAGGCTCACTGAAACGAGGAAACACTTGATTTAGAAACCCTGGCACAGGCTCTGCTTTCAGTTCCAGGTGAGGACGCCCTGTAGGATGGCATGAGCATGGCTGGAAGCAGAATCTGGGTCCATCTCTCCTGGAATAAACGGTGACAACATATTAACATTACACAGCACCCTTCATCCTGAAGGAACCCCCACAACTCACTCAACCTGGATCACAAGGGTGTGTGCATGTCTACCACTGTATCCATAATAAACAATCCCTATGCAATCACCACTATGTGCGGCCAGCTCTGGGGTGGAAGGTGGAAGCACATTAAAAGTGCACAGTAACACTAAAGAGGAGTTTAGGACAGGAAGTGGAGAAGTATTCGGTAAGTAGTAGAAATTGGTGGAGGAATTTCAGAATACATTAATCTGGGCTGGAATTTAACTGCTCTTCTTAGTATGCAACAGCATCTTTGATCACCACAAAGACCTTGGTTTTACTTCTCACCTGACAGACAACACAACACTCTACAGGCATTGCCTCAGTACTAGCTTAGAGGAAAGAGCGCCACCTCTTCCCTCGCTATTTTTTAAAACCACCTCCTTCTAACCACCCCTGGAATTTCTTCCTATGCCTCCTTTCCAGGTACGGACTAGGCCTGACCCTGCTGAGCTTATGGAATACAACAAGAGAATAGCCTCCACTGGTAAAACTACAGAATTGTGCCCACAGACTTTGCTTAAGCAAAAAAGATCTGTTTTCCTGCATACATCTGCTCCTGACACTTGAGGACGTAGGGCCTGCCACTCCGCTTGCTTATTATGATTTAATTGTCCTACAGTAGCACCCAGGTGCTAGGTGCTGTACAAAGAAGCAGACCCTATCCGGAAGAACTTGCAGTCTAACTTAGATATAAATTATCTGCATCTGCTTTCATTGGTCAAATTCAGGAGTAACTCTGCTGAATTCACAGCTGCAAGCTATACTTGTTAGCACCCATTATTTGATTGACCAGGGAGGAGTATAAAAATATTGCTCAGGCATGCAGGAGTGAAATCAGGAAGGCCAAATCACACTTGGAGTTGCAGCTAGCAAGAGATGTTAAGAGTAACAAGAAGGGTTTCTTCAGGTATGTTAACAACAAGAAGAAAGTCAAGGAAAGTGTGGGCCCCTTACTGAATGAGGGAGGCAACTTAGTGACAGAGGATGTGGAAAAAACTAATGTACTCAATGCTTTTTTTGCCTCTGTCTTCACAAACAAGGTCAGCTCCCAGACTGCTGCACTGGGCAGCACAGTATGGGGAGGAGGTGACCAGCCCTCTCTGGAGAAAGAAGTGGTTCGGGACTATTTAGAAAAACTGGACAAGCACAAGTCCATGGGGCCAGATGCGCTGCATCCGAGGGTGCTAAAGGAGCTGGTAGATGTGATTGTAGAGCCATTGGCCATTATCTTTGAAAACTCATGGCGATCGGGGGAAGTCCCGGATGACTGGAAAAAGGCTAACGTAGTGCCCATCTTTAAAAAAGGGAAGAAGGAGGATCCGGGGAACTACAGGCCAGTCAGCCTCACCTCAATTCCTGGAAAAATCATGGAACAGGTCCTCAAGGAATCAATTCTGAAGCACTTAGAGGAGAGGAAAGTGATCAGGAACAGTCAACATGGATTCACCAAGGGCAAATCATGCCTGACTAACCTAATTGCCTTCTATGATGAGATAACTGGGGCTGTGGATGAGGGGAAAGCAGTGGATGTGTTATTCCTTGACTTTAGCAAAGCTTTTGATACGGTCTCCCACAGTATTCTTTCCAGCAAGTTAAAGAAGTATGGGCTGGATGAATGGACTATAAGGTGGATAGAAAGCTGGCTAGCTCGTCGGGCTCAACGGGTAGTGATCAATGGCTCCATGTCTAGTTGGCAGCTGGTTTCAAGCGGAGTGCCCCAAGGGTCGGTCCTGGGGACGGTTTTGTTCAATATCGTCATTAATGATCTGGAGGATGGCATGGACTGCACTCTCAGCAAGTTTGCAGATGACACTAAACTGGGAGGAGTGGTAGATACGCTGGAGGGTAGGGATCGGATACAGAGGTACCTAGACAAGTTAGGGGATTGGGCCAAAAGAAACCTGATGAGGTTCAACAAGGACAAGTGCAGAGTCTCAGTGGACGAGAAGCTGGATATGAGTCAACAGTATGCCCTTGTTGCCAAGAAGGCTAACGGCATTTTGGGCTGTATACGTAGGGGCACTGCCAGCAGATCGAGGGACGTGATCGTTCCCCTCTATTTGACATTGGTGAGGCCTCATCTGGAGTACTGTGTCCAGTTTTGGGCCCCACACTACAAGAAGGATGTGGAAAAATTGGAAAGAGTCCAGCGGAGGGCAACAAAAATGATTAGGGGGCGGGAGCACGACTTATGAAGAGAGGCTGAGGGAACTGGGATTGTTTAGTCTGCAGAAGAGAAGAATGAGGGGGGATTTGATATCTGCTTTCAACTACCTGAAAGGGGGTTCCAAAGAAGATGGATCTAGACTGTTCTCAGTGGTACCAGAAGACAGAACAAGGAGTAATGGTCTCAAGTTGCAGTGGGGGAGGTTTAGGTTGGATATTAGGAAAAACTTTTTCACTAGGAGGGTGGTGAAGCACTGGAATGGGTTACCTAGGGAGGTGGTGGAATCTCCTTCCTTAGAAGTTTTTAAGGTCAGGCTTGACAAAGCCCTGGCTGGGATGATTTAGTTTGGAATTGGTCCTGCTTTGAGCAGGGGGTTGGACTAGATGACCTCCTGAGGTCCCTTCCAACCCTGATATTCTATGATTCTATGATTGCAGTAGCACTAAGAAGCCCAAGTCAAGGTGCCCCGAAGAGCTGACAATGTAAGTATAAAGACAAGAGACAAACTGACTTCACGAGCATCAGTGTGACTTCAGTGGTGTCATTTAAGAGGTTACTGCTGATTTACACCAGCAAAACCAGAATCAAGGCTCAACACCCCTTGCATGAGACATCACAATTGACTGGGGAGGTGGTGTCCAGCAGTGAGAGCAAATGCAGAACTCCACAATCCTGGTCTATTCACATGGCCTAAGAATATTCTTTAAAAGGGGGGAAAAATTTGCTGCCAGAGGCAGAATTGTTTCTCAGGGTATGGCGACACTGCAAGGGAAGCAAACCTGTGCTAGCTTGTACTCTAGGAAGCACAGCTAACAACAGTACCGTAGGCATGGTGGCATGGGCTACAACCTGCCAGAGAGCTTGGGTACATGCTCAGGTTGCTAGCCCATGCTGCATCATCTACACTACTCTTGTTACTCATTATAGCAACATTGAAGCTAGTGTGGCTGTGCCTACCCATGCTAAAACACCAATAGCAACACCTTCCCTTGCAGTGAAGACAGGCCTTTGGTGGTTTTCCAGGAGGCATCAGTGACTTTTTTCCTGCATTAACACAGTATTTGGAAATGAACATTTGCTCAGTGAGATATAGCTCTCCCATGGCAATGCAGTGAAATATAGCTCTTTTTTTGCTTGTTGGCAGCAGATTTCTGGCTATATCAATTTTTATTAGTGCAGGTTTTACTATATACATATAGCTATTTATCAGCAAGTGGCGCCAGCAGCAAGAAAAAGAGAAAGATCTTAGGATACATTGGAAGATCCAAGGCTCTAGGCACAAAGGCTGCTGGATGGGGCCATGTGCCCAGTTCAGTGGGAATTTTATTAGATTCTGCCAGTGACTTTAACATCCCGGAGTTCTCCCACCTCTGCAAGCCCAGTTTAAACACTGCCAGTGTAATGCCCTACTCCTGGGTGGGCCATCAGCAGCAGGGTTCACAGCTGGAACCTTTGCATCCTAACGCACACATCTTTGCTGCGTGAGCTCAGAAAAGCTACCTCTCTTAACCAAGGCTGCAGGGCGCTTATTGACCTGTGTGTGGCCCCATCACCACTAGAGGGGGACAGAGTGTCACCCCACTGGGGTGTGGGTTTTATGGGTGCTCAGGTTCCATGGAGGAGGTCTAAGAACTCCAGTAAAGGCCTTCAGGTGATCAGCTTTTTGACAGAGGAGTAAAACTTCAGGGAAACGATTGGGCCTGGGCCAATGCCGGCAGTCCTCCCTTGTGTGAATGGGAGTTTTGCCTGCAGGAGCTGCTCTCTAATTCACAGCACAGGATGAGAGGGTCCTGGCTCTCCGAGCTAGGTACACAGCATTACCCCTGTTTTACAGACAGGGAAACTGAGGCAGAGATGGGACGTGACTTGCCTACAGCAGCCGAGTCAGGAACAGAATGTAAGCCTCCCTATTACCAAGCTTATTCCCTGCCCACTACAGAGCACTACCTCTCCCCAGGCCTAAGGCACTAGGAGACAGACAGGAAGAAAAGGTTCTCCTACCCCATCCCCAAAAAGCTGACACTCAAAGGGCTAGATTGTCACAAGGACGCAGGCCCTCAGAAGGGACAGTTCACAACTGCTCTCACCCCGGAAGCCACAGACCCCTCTTCCCCCCGCACTTAGAGCTAAGGGAATCATTGCAGGGTTTGCCTCAGTTTCTATATGAAGCTAGCCCCCTGGGAGCCCCACATTCCTGGGACCGGCTCCTAGGCCCCAAGCCTGAAACACTAATGTTTGGGACCTCAGGGGAACTACTTACGTGGGTAGAGTGAAGCATGTGCACCGAGCTTCGCAGGACTGGCGCTCCGCTAGCGAGAGCTCTTTAGGGGCCACTGGCCCCCTCCATTTCAGAAGCTATAAATCTGGGGGCAAATGTTGTAAAAACGGATTGGATTTTTGCTCTGGTGGGGTCTCAACTTAAAGCCAGAAGGCATAATAGGTACGCTCTTCAGCACAGAGCATGGTGTTTCAGGGGTTGAATGCTCACTGCCTACATGGCAGACCTGGGTTTGATTCCTGGCCAATGCAGAACGGAGTTTGCAGGATGTCTGACTGGATGATCGTTGTGATCCCGTTTGGCCTCGGAATCTATGAACACTCCACAAGTTTAGAGGCAGGAAAGTTAAAAATACTGCAGCTAATACAACTGCAGGAGCAGGCTAATAGGATCTGACTTGGAACATTGGTCATACACTGAGGCTAACACCCCAATTCCCACGCTGAATGGCACGAGGGCTGCACAGCTGACAATTGGCCATGGTTGCTATTGCAGAACAGATCATTATTGGACTTCGTGGGATAGAGTCTTGCATGGGATGAAGGTTGGGCTTTTGCATAAGACAGTGTGGGCCTCTGGTGGGCTGGCTCTAATTGCCAGCTCTGCCCCAGATTCTCTCTGTAAGCTTGGGCAAATAACTGCCTCTGTTGTCCAACCAACGTGGAGACTATGATGCTGACCTACCTTGCTGGGGCCCCATTCAGGAAAGGAGCAGCTTGAATCCCATTGAAGTCAGTGTCCTGTTTAAGTTAAACCCGGGATCGACCCCTTTTCTGAATAGGCACAACATTGAACAGGGGTGAAGAGCTTTTCTGAGCAAGGGCCACAAGGGAGGCTTATTGCCTGGCTGTCTCTCCAGAGAACCTGAGACGGAGTGTGATCCTTCTGCAAAGTCAGGGGAGATTCCCATTGACTCAAATGAGATCAGAGCAGGCCCTGCCTCTGGATCCTTTCCATGATTATCCCTGAAGCTCATTTCCACTTGGGTCCTCAGACTCTGATGGGGTTTCAGGCAAGATGCTCCCTTGGCCTCCTCTTCTGCTCCTGGCCCAGCTTCCTCCACCTGCCCTTTGCTTTGCTTTGTTCCCAGTAGGAATGTAGGGCCCTGCTCTCCCATTTCCTTGCTGCACCTGCAGATGGCTGGCCCTGAGGGAGTGCCTAAGTGGCAGCACAGCAGTGCTGGTGCCAGGGCTTTTGGTTCCCAGGTCTGGGGTGGGGCATACATGGTGAACCATTGCCAGAAAAAAAAAAAAAAAAAAAAGAACATGTTGCACTGCAAGGTCATTTCAGCCCTGCATGAGACTGGGGGTTGTGATCTCAGCTACACCAGTGCCAAACTACTGAAGTCAGAGGAATTTTTCTGGATTCACACAGATCAGAATCTGGCTCAGACGCTAAGATCAGCCTAAGACACGGTCTGGGTCCCTGCCGTCGTGCGGTGACTTCGCCTAGAACTAGCGCAAGGCACGAGTTTTGCCAAGGCAGCCATTGGGAGTGTATGCACACAAAGGCGAGGCCGGGCAAGTGCGTGGGAGGAAGCGATTAGGAGAACAGGTGCATGGGCGAGTATGAGTGTGAGCAATACTGTAACAAGGTGCAGGCGTGAATGGGCGCGTGTGATCTCGGAGGAGAGCCCCTTGGCCAGACCCGGCCACCTCGCTCTGTCACTGGGCTGCCTTGCTCCGTGGATTATCTCGAAGGATTCCAAGCGCCCCTGCTCATCTTTAGCCTGGGCATCACCCCTGAGTGCACATTGGCTATGCCAGCTCAGTGTGTTTGTGTGCTCTTGTGAGAGAGCTGGTAATTGTGAGCGCTCCCTCGGAGAAGCTGTGGGGCCAGGGGATACAATAGGCAAGGTTCTAGGGTCTGAAACTGTAGACTTTAATAAAGCCACTGACAGCAAATAAGAGGCTGACATGTGAGTCACATTACCGACAACAAGGGCTGCTTTGTGTCCCCGATGGGGTCCCGTACAGTAACTGAAAGGACAGAACAAACTGCTGCTGCCTTCAATAAATACCACAGTGCCACAAAGGCAGCCAAACAGACCAACTCTGTGTGGCTTTGCTGCAGCTGAGCTGCCCTCCCACCTCCCTTCCCCACGGCTTCCCCGCACCCCTCCGTCTCAGCGGGAATAACTGACAGTACCCAGACACGGCCGCTCCAGGATATCAGACCGGACCCTGGGGTCCCGCTCACTGACACCTGTTCAAACCGCATCTGTTACCAACCATCCTGGGACGTCTCGCACCCCAGTGCTCCCACTTGTCATGTCCCCAGGCTGTGGGAGCCCTCTGCTGATGGCAGGGGTGCCCACCTCCTAGCTGGGAGACCCCCCCAAGATCCGTGGGACTTCTGTTCTCCCACTCAGCATAGGAGCCCTGGGTCTCCCCCTAGAGCTGCATAGACCATCTGTGCCTAGACGCCTGTTGGGGTTGTGTCGGTGGAAGCGTGTGGCATAGGGACAGGTCCCTGAAGCCCATCCAGATGCAGGGCCGTGGGTCCCCCCAGCCTGAGGTACAGGGTGCTGGGAGCATTCCCTCTTTATCCAGATGTCACCTAGAGTAGCCGAAAGAGTTTCCCCCAAGCTGCCCTCAGGGCCTCCTGCTCTTCCCTTCCTCTGGGCCTCTCCTCTGTGGCTTGGAGACTTTCCCAGAGAGGCACTTTCACATGGGAAAAAGAGCTCTCAGATCGATCCCACTTCAATGGGAATTCATGCCACTGTCGCCTCTTTCTTAGAGCTTTTGTGGCCACTCTTTTCCAGCTTGCCCCTGCAGCCCCAGGGAGAGTGACCTGCTGGGATCCGTGAGCATGGGTGCAGCACCAGGGAAAGCACCCTGCGTTATACATCAGCACATAAAACCTATGTGCATCCAAGGGCTATATTATTCATCAGGACCCACAGCCAGTGCCCAGTGATGGGCACGCATCCTCCTTATGACCTGCAGCATTCCCATGTGCCCAACAAAGGCACCTCGCTGGAGAGAGGGAGCAGGTGGAATACTAAGCAATGCAGCATCTGCCCAGCGGGCATGTACTGCACATCGGGACCTACAGCACAAACCCTGCTTCCTTCTGTGGGCATTCCCGGGACATCAGGGTCTGCCCCCTATGTCCAGTGCTTCTGCAGCCTGCCCTAGGATCTGGAGCAATGCAGTGCACGTCTGAGCAAGGAAGGCTCTGCTTAGGTTTAGTTCTTAGGGCACATGGGGAAGGGATCAGTCCCAGCTATGCCGAAGACTGAATTTTGATCTAGGATCTGCCATGGCTGCTGCACTGCTCTGGGGCAGTGCGGAGTGCAGAGGCCAGGCCAAAGTACACCAAGGACTGGGGATGTAGCATTCACAGCCCAGGGAATCAGGCCTCCAGAGACTGAGTGAGCTCAGAGTCTGATCTTCTCTAGGAAATGCCACCAACCCCCCTTTGACAAGGCCTGTCCCCCCTAAGATCATAAGATGCCCTCTTCTACTCCAAACACCCCCTGCCCCATGTTCCATAAGAGCAAAATACCACACAGCGCTTCAGAGGAGAGCCAGAGACGCCATGAAGCCCACTGGGGACCATGTGAGTGCTGTCGCTGTTATAGGGCAGGAGCTGCAGCGCCAGCCAGCGACAAGCCCTCCGAGTGATCAGTTCCAAGTACAGGACCCACCCAGGGTGGGCACACTGGCAAAGGGATTCTGTTACACTGACACAGTTTGTATTCCTAGCGTGGGTCCTGCATGGGAGGTTCCCCCCACTCCTCCCCTAGAGAGGGGGGTTTGAGGGGTGATGCACTGTTCTTAGGAGATCCCCAGGAGCAGCAGCCGACCCGCCTGGCTCCACCAACAAAGGTCAGACATGTCTTGCCTGGAAACATTCGGCTCAAGGTTACAGAGTATGTGGCACAGCTAGAAACTGCACCCAGACCCCCAGTCCCAGTGCAGCACCTCTACCGCACAGCCACCGTTCCTCTCCCAGGGGGAGTAGCATGGGCAGAGGGGACACAGGGTTTCCCTGTGCTGCTCCTCCAATGGACAGCAGCCTTCACCTAGAGGCACACTCAGGCAAGGGGCGGGGGGCGGTTATTCCGCTGTGCCCTAGCGGAGCCATCCCCTGACCTTTTAGCCCAGAGACGGGGGCTCAGGAAATAGCAGACACAGAGGCCAGGCGGGGGGGCCTGATCCCCAGCCTGAGTCAGACAGCCACCCCCAGTGCAGTTAGCAGCCCTTACCCCAGGTACTGTTAATGCAGAGCTATAAGAGTGACAGGTTTGTTCCCAGCCTGGATTCTGGGGGCCCCCGAGCTTCTATCAGTTTAATGATGAGCCCTAGTCTAGGGGCCCATAGATCCAGCTCACCCCATCAGCCTTCTGCTGCAGCCAGCCCACTCCTGGTCCCTGGCTGCAGCAGCCCTCCTTTACATCCTCTACCTGCATCGCCTCAGACCCATCACTGGCTGCTGCTCAGGTGGGGCGGATGATTCCCAGCACCTGCCTGCCAGGCCCCTCTCCAGATCAGGGCTGGCTGCTCCCCAGCCCCTGGCCCTTAATGGGGCAGGCCACCCTGCTACACAGTCTCCCAAAGGTCAACAAGTCAGTGCTCCCTTCTGAGTGCGTGACTGTATTGCAGCAGCATCAGGGTGCATGTTTGTGTGTGTGTGTTTCTAATGCAGCCTTCCCTAAATCAGAGTGAGTGGCTGCCATTCCCCAGCTCCTTTGGCTGAGCCAGACTGGTGCCATTGACCTTGCAGCCAATCACTGCCGTGCACAGGGTGTGTTCACCCCCCACCTCGTAGTGCTGGCCCCAGCGCATGAGCCGTCTAACCCTAGAGTGACAAACAGCGCCCCATTGCAGAGTCTAGTGCAGGGAGCCATCCGCGCTGCCCCCAGGGCATGTCTGTCTGTGGCACCGAGAGGTGTGGTGCCTCGTGGGTACCATGCCCGCTGTCTGCTGTAGCCCAAAATGCAGGGGCAAGGCAGAGAAGGTGAGTGCAAGCAAAGCCCCAGGAAAGGAAACGCTATCGAGAAGGAGTGGGATGGCTATTCCATGCTCCACTGTGCTGCATGATGCACTGTTCTTAGGAGATCCCCAGGAGCAGCAGCCGACCCGCCAGGAGGTGGAAGAGAGAGATCCCTCCAGCACCACTAGAGACCCCATGCACACATCCCCTCTCCTCCACCGCCTCTTTGTGGCATCAGCGTCAGAGATGGAAGGGGCTAGTAAGGCCACCTCGTCCCTGGCCTGGGATTGACCAGCGAAACCCCAGGGATTGGTCCACTCTGACTTGAAATGACTCAAGCCCCCTGCAACAGATCAGTGCTGTGGGGGGGCTCACTCTGGACCCAGAGGCCCTAGAGGCAGCAGCTCCTGGGCGTGTTTTGTGGCTTGAGCTGGAGGTGAGCCTGCAGGGGCGAGTACTTGAGAATAGGCTCAGCGGGAAGGACTCATGGGTAGGCTCATGAGACCCTTCTTTGACCCAGGCATCTCTGAGCCCCTGCTCTTGTGACATGGGGAGAGCAGCCTTTGCAGTCAGATGATTGTGCAAGAGGAGAAGCTGGGAACTGGGACTTATGGTGGAAGGGATGGGAATGTGGGGAAGGGTTAGTGATCCAGGCTGTGGGGAGGTGGAGACGGCAGATAAGGGTGTAGGGATGAGCTTGTGGGACAGTCATCCCCATGTTATTGACGAGGGAGATGGACTCATTGCTGTCACTGGCCTTTCATTTCAGGGACACAGCCCGATTCCTCTCTGTCCAACATAGACCTGGGCTCATCCCTCTCTGCAAGTTACTAACGTCAGAAGTAGCAAGGCCAGGATTTAAAAAGTATCAGGGGGTAGCCGTGTTAGTCTGTATCTACAAAAACAACAAGGAGTCTGGTGGCACCTTAAAGACTAACAGATTTATTTGGGCATAAGCTTTCATAGGTAAAAACCTCACTTCTTCGGATGCATAGAGTCGAAGATGCCTCTATGCATCCGAAGAAGTGAGGTTTTTACCCACGAAAGGTTATGCCCAAATAAATCTGTTAGTCTTTAAGGTGCCACCAGACTCCAGGATTTAAAAGTGGCCCTTGCAGAGTTAGGTGCCCAGTCCCCATTGACTTCATCCCCTTAGGCATCTTTGAAAGGCCCAGCTTGACTTGTGAGGCTCTAGAGTACACATTCAAGCCAAGATCTTCATCTCATTCCCAGATTCCACCTCCTCTGCTGTCCTTGTTCTGGGGTCTCCCCCCACCACTGCTTTGTTCCTTCAAAGGCCTGTGATCTCCAGCCAAGGAAGGTGGAGGCTGGGGTGAGCGGGGTCCAGAGAAACTCAGCTCCTTGGTGGCCATGACCCTTTAGACTGAGGTTCCAATCCCTCAGAGGGTGACAGGGCTGGGCAGGGCCTGTCTGCTTGAATCTTGGGATGGAAAGGAGGAGTGGGGTCGGGGTCACTGGGGAGAGGGCTGGGCCTTGAATGAAAGGCGATTAGCATCCATCAGGCACTGAGCACAGGAGGCTTTTTGCCTGCCTGAGAGGAGAAGCTGCCCCTGACAAAGCCAATCGAAAGCAATTTCCCTGCTGAAAGGTGGCCTACCTGAGCCGGCGCAGCCAGCCCCAGCTGCGCGCCATTGCTGTCAGACTTGGCCGGGTCTGTCAATTAAGGGAACACAGAGCAATCTGTGAGCGCTGAAAGGGATCCCTTCAGCATGCTCGGCGGCTGAGAGACAGGCCCATTGTCTGCGTGCATGGCTCACATAGTTTGGGCCCTGATAAGGAGGCACACCATGAAAACCCGCATTATATGTGAGCCCGGGAATACCTCGGCCGGGGGTCGGGGCGATGGGGGGAGGAGGTAACACTGCACCTTGGCGTGGTGGGAGGTGGGGCAATGAAAGACGCCAGTTTTGGTGGTCCCCCCAAAAGCCCTCCTCTCTCACAAACTCTTGTTGAAAGATGGGGTCCCGCCCCTCACCCCTTGTCCTTTCTTTCTGGATGCTTTCTTAAAGATCTGCTGTAGGAATGAGTGTGGGGACGTTCTCTGGCCCGTGTTATACTGGAGGTCAGACTAAGTGATCCCAATGGTCCCTTAGAACCTATGAGTTCAGAAATCAGATGAGAGATTATTGCAGCATTAAGGAGAGACCCAGATTAACCACCTTCCACATGTGGCAATCCCAGAAAACCAGGACCACCAGGGATTTACGGGCCGATAGCTTGGGAACTGGGGAAGGCAGGGACGGGGGGCGGGGGGAGAAGGAGAGAGGGACTGGCAGACCAATGGGGTCAGGGAATGAGCTGAGAGAGACAGGCACTAAGAACTAGCCAAAGGCAAACCTCCAAAGGGTCCGAGTTCATCCAAGCATCAGAAAGGCTGGTGCTCTGGGATCTGCAAAACTGGGCTTGAAAGCCTCATATCACGGGAGTGAGGTATTGTGTGAGATTCCCTGTACTCCTGGCTTCTCAGATTGAGAATATGGTGGAACAGATTGAACTGGACACATGTTAAGGTGAATGGAGCCAAACTGGGTGTCCTTTTTAGGTTAGCTCCTGTAGTTATTTTGCACAGAAAGGGAAGATCTAACAGAGGTATATAAAAAATTAAAGAGGTATCTAGAGTTGACCAAACATGTGCTCAGATTTAGTCTGTTCCATAAAACCAGAGAGAAGGGAACACTCAACGGAACTAAAGAGACAGCCAGTGCAGAACAGTTCAAAGGCAGCATTTTTTAAAATTTCACCATATCGGTAATCTGTGGGACTCTATGTTGCAGGATAGAAGTATGTAGTTTAGCAGTTTCAGACAGAACGCAGTACGTCAAATGACACCTGCAACTACAGTAGCTAGTGGAGCAGTAACGGTGGTCAGTCCTCATGCTTTAAATCTCTGAACTATGTTCCCACAACCCTGCTTGCTGGTGGTGGGAAAAGAAGCTGCCCATTGTGGACTGGGACGCAATGGAGTGTGTATATAGCAAGGCATCATTATTAACATGAATCCTCATTTCCCCTTCCCCCGTAAGTCAGAACCTGAATGGAGCTAGACAGGTTACTCATGAGCTGGCATACGGGTGGGTTGGCATGGGACCACAAGAGACCCATGCCAGCATCCCACCAGTGAAAAAGAAGGGTCACCACGGAGGTTTCCTAACAGTTATCCATTCTCATTCTGATGTGGCCCCTGGATACTTTCTGTAGCCACTGCAAGCGGGTATATCCTCACATGTAGCCACTACTGCAAGACACTACAGAGCCAGAGCCCACTGGAGTCAAGGGGAGTCCTTCCATCCATTTGCTGGATCCGGCCCAGTGACACTTGAAGACTTTGCTGCCAGATTTGGTACCAGTGCCCTACTGGCGCAGCTTTTTATAGAGCACCAGCCATCACTGTGTGTAGGTGCTTCCCCTGGCCAGCCTATAGGAGGCCTCAAGGGGCCAATTCTTTTATCTCTTGCCCTTTGCAGAGCAGTGCGAGGAGCTAGGAGGTAACATTGGATACAGCAGGAGATGCCAAAATGGTGCAATGGTTCCTGCGCCGTGTGTATCAGGCCGAGCCGACAATCCAGCTCCTGCAGAACCCGGATTCTAGGGTGACACCAGACCTGCCTAAATTACTTAGTTTGGAAGTTTTGGGACAGAGCCCGTCTCTGTGCTATGTGTGTGTGGCACCTGGCACAGTGAGGTCCTGAGCCACGACTGGGCTCCTGTGTCACTCACGAGGCCGTGCTGTTGGTGCCGACACTGTGGGGTGACCAGACTGCAAGTGTGAAAAATTGGGACAGGGGTTGGGGGTAATAGGAGCCTATACAAGAAAAAGACCCCAAAATTGGGACTGTCCCTATAAAATCAGGACATCTGGTCACCCTACAACACTGGTATTATCACCATAGCATGGACTGTGTCACCTGATGGCCTGATCCAGCAGCCCAGATCCGAACACCACTGAACACTGGGGAAGTTGACATCCCTGCATTGCAGCCCCTCCTCTCCCGCCTCTTGCTTCTACAGCGGGCCAGCCCAATGTCCTGAATCCAGCCTCGGGCTGTGAGAGCTGCGACCCGTGTTTGACGCTGGCGGCTCAGGCCCCATCTCTGGGCTGGTCGCACTGCTGCTCGCGACTCTCCAAACGAACCCGCTCGTCCGCCATTGGGAGCAGCCAAAGTGCTCCCATGTCTCTCTGATGAGATGATTCTTTAAACCCTGCGTCCTGGAGTCTGGTGGGCTGGAGTCTTTATTTGCACTTCCAGCCTGGGTGGACAAGAGCAGACACAGCTTGTGCTCCGACTGCAATTCTGTCTGATTCAATGGGGCAGAAAGGCGAGTGCTTGGAGTCATGTGAGCAAGCTGGCATTACCATTGCCCTTAAAGGAGGGGTGGAGAGCAGTAAACACCACAGGATGGTAGCCACCAGGGGGCAGCCCTGAGAAACGGGGCCCTTCATCCTGGGCACGGGAAGGGCAGCTTCTATTGTGTCATTCAAAAGCCCAGGAGACATACAGAATCTGAGCCAGCTGCAGCCCAGGGAATATGTAGGGTAGAGGTGTGAGGTTTAGCGATACAGGAGAGAAGGTGCTGGGGATTCTCAGGTCTGGTCTATACTACCCGCCTGAATCGGCGGGTAGAAATCGACCTCTCGGGGATCGATTTATCGCGTCCCGTCGGGACGCGACAATCGATCCCCAAATCGGCGCTCTAACTCCACCAGCGGAGGTGGTAGTAAGCGCCGCCGACAAAAAGCGGCAGAAGTCGATTTTGCCGCCGTCCTCACAACGGGGTAAGTCGGCTGCAATATGTCGAATTCAGCTACGCTATTCACGTAGCTGAATTTGCGTATCTTAAATCGACTCCCCGCTGTAGTGTAGATGTACCCTCAGTCTTCAGTGGGCCCCTGAGGGCAGGGCAGGGCAGGGCAGGTCAGTCAGAAGGGACTGGCTGTACAAGGAGACACTTGGGAGGCTGTGGAAGGAATCATTGCGATCGGCCTTGGGTGAAGAGATGGCTCTTTGGGCAGGAGGAGATTGGTGTTTGGGGGAGCAGGTCTGGTGTGTGTGAAGGTCCTGGGGAGGGATGTGAAGAGGGAACAGGCTGGGTGGGTGGCCAGGAATGATGGGTTGTAGGCAGAGAGCAGGTTTGGACAGAGGCCAGTGTGAAGATCCCAGGAGCGTTTCCACACAGAGGTTCCTGCATCTGGTCTCTCTCGTGCTCAGTGCTTCAGCAAAAAGAAAGTGGCTTGGAAGTCCACAGCATGTGTCCAAAGTCATCCCTGCTGTCACTCCATTGACTTCCATGGGGTTACCCCAGGGTTGGCCCATAGAGTATCAGTCTTTCTGCCCTTGGCTGGCTGGTTGGGAGCAGCACAACGGGCTGCCATGCAGGTGATCTGTTTGCAGGTCGCTAGCTCAGCCCTTTGTCCTGGAGAAAGCAGAGGCTGGAAGTAGTGTTTACACTTCGCATCCAGGGACAGAAAACAGCTTGTGTCGGCTTATAGCAACTCCCTGCAGCTGCCCCGGGAGTGGCAGTGGCACTCCGGAAGATGGCACCCTTCACCCCTTCTCGGCCAGGGCACTTGGCCTGGCACAAGACCTTTGGCGGGGGAATTAATGAATCCCTCCTCGTATCTGCTCCTCTGTCACCTCGAGATCCTGGCCCTCATGAAACCTGGCTCCTCTTCCATGTAGAATGAGGCTACTGCCTCTGGCTCCAAAATAGCCCCTAAAACGCTAGTTAATGCAGTGGCACTGCTGTAACCTTGGAATCGTTTCTCCTGTCCCAGCAGGGATCTACTAACCTAAACCCAACTGTCTTCTTCAGTTACTTCCCCTTGTCCTCTCCTCTGCACATCTCCACCCCGGAGACTCCTTACTTATTGTCTGCAAGTCCCCTGAAAGCATGTCACCCTCATGAGCACTCAGCTATGGGCTGTTCATGACCTTCTGTACCACAACTATGGCTACACCCTTCTCTGGAGCATTAGCAGGAGCCACAGGACAAGTAACCATCCAACCACCGCACTTCAGCCCGCCTCTCAGGCACCCTTCAAGCTCTGAGAACCCCCACTTGCCCCGTCCTCTATCCACCCCGCTCTCCTCCATTTCCTGCCCTTGCACCTCACATTCTCTCTCCACCTCTCCAACACATCGCCCTGCTGAGAAGCCGACCAACTGCACTCAATTGCTCACCCCCCTCTGAAATCCAGGCTGGGGACTGTCCCGAAGCGTGCCTGACCCTCCGTCACCTGGGGTCTCTTCCACCCTCTCCTCTCTGCTCAGTGGGAGGGCAATCCATTGCCACCGCAGCAGCTATCTGGGATGGGCTGCCACTCTCCCTCTGACTCATTGAATCCCCACCCCTTTTCAACGGAGGTCAAACGGAGGGGGAAAGAGATCAGCGATCCTCTTACAAGGTCTGCCCACAAAATAAGCCTCCTCTGCCTGACATGCCAGAGTGAGATGCTGCACTCTGTAGATGGTTCATAATAGGGTCATGCTGCTCTCTGGGCTCCACTGATACCCAGGGCCTGCCTTAATGGTGAGCGACATGGGCGAGTGACATGGGTGACTGCCAAGGGTGCTGTAATTGGGGGGCGGGGTGTTCAAGAGGTAAGGAGTGGGGCAGGCTTGGGGTGTGAGGTCGTGAAAGGGAGCTCAGCGCAATGGGGGAGGCAGCGGGGCTAGGGGTGATGGAGGTGTGGGGGGCCAGGGGAGGCAGCAGGGCCAGGGGTGCCAAAATGCAAGTTCACCCAGGGTGCCATTTTCCCTAAGGCCGGCCCTGTCGATACCCTGCTAGGCTCACTGGACTTGGTGCCTTCTTGGCGGGGGGGGGGGGGGGGAGGAGGGGCAAAAAAGTCAGCGGTGGGTATTTCCCAAGCCCACCCACTCTCTCACACCTCAATGAGCTGTTCCTCAGAGCACTTGGCGTAGACGGTGTAGCGGTTCATCATGCGGTTCTCCCCCTCTAATCTTATTTGCTTCGATGAGCAGTGAAATAATCATCAGTGTTGGCATTTATTGGATTGCCATTGGCATTTGAGTTAACAGCCTATTGCGAGGAGTGGGGCAAGTCACCCCTCTCCAGGCTATTGTTTCAGGCTCTCTGCAGACCCAGGCGGATGTTGCTGCATCCGTTACACTTAAGACGTGTTTTGGGAGTTTTCTTCACAGCCATGAGGGCTAGAGACTTGTTTTTAAAAAACAAATGCAAGCAGGAGTTGTGGAGCAGAGCAGGACAGCTGGGGGGAGGGACTAGTGTTGATCACCCTGCTTTTCCAGATGCACAAACAAGAAGCTCGCTTCTTTTCCGCTGCCTCCAATGCATCCCCTAGGAGCCAGCTCCTCACGTAGACGTTACACCTCTGCTAGCCTCATCTCCTCTTGTGCCACCCAGTTGGAATGGTGCCCTGCCTGGCATGCCCGGTCATGACAAGGCATGTGTGTGGCTGACCTATGCAGGGCTGCATGGCAGGGAAGAGGTGCCCTCTCCCATAGGCAGCAGAAGTCCAGCACGTTCATGCCATGTGGACTGAGAAGCCGCTTCTCTCCCCAGTGATGCTTTGTGGTTTGGAACGGGGAGGCCTGTGGTCTGTGGTTTGTCGGGGGGAGTCAGATGATGTTGTGGTTTGTGAGCAGCGGCTGGCGCCCTGCTCCATTCTCAGTGCAGGAATGATTCGGAGCTGTGGTAGCTAGGGCATTGCGGGTGATGGGGGAGCAGGCTAGATGTGTGGTTTGCTCTGCAGGTTGCAAACAGCTTGTCTCAAAGTTTATATTTAGGGAGCCATGGTGGGCTCGGGGTGGGGGCAGAGGGGCAGTACGGCCCCAGCAGGAGCTGTAGGTGATGCAAGCTGCTACATCAGCCCTATAGACAGTGCAGAATGTGCTCCCCCCCTCTGAGCCAGCTCCACTGGCTGGTCCGGGGAGGGGAGTCTGACCTCCTCCCCACCCCTTTGGGTGGCTAACGGTGCTGGCAGGTCCAGCGTCAGGGCTATGAAGCACTTGTGTCTGGCCCCTGCGCAGCCTGGTCCTTGAGCCACCCCAGAGCCACACATGGGCCGGCCCTAGCTGAACAAGGCATGTGTCTGGGGCTGTGCCGGAGAGCGAGCCTGCCCAGCAGCGTGGCAGTGGGGATAGGTGGGGCGGGAGCTGTGGAGAGGGGGCAGATGAAGAGGGAGGTAGGGACTGGGAGGTAGGGGCAGGGCGTGGGCCCAGCTACCCGCTCTGTCACGCCTGGCTAACGCTGCGGACTTGACCATTGTTGCTCCTGCAGGCAGTGGTGTGTGCACTCGGCGAGTGTGATCATATGACGGGAGGGGGTTGTTATGGAGGGAGCAGAGGGTTCCCTGGCGAGGTGGGAGTAGGTGGAGGGGAGGCATGTGGGCGGCTTGCATACCGCAGCGCTGGGCCTGTACTAGCTTGGGGCCTGGCTAGCTGGGGGGTATGTGAGGGTATGGGCCACTCCACCACTGCAGAGTCGTCAGCATTAAGTATGCGCTGGCCAGAGACCCTCCCACTCCAGGCCTGCTCTAAGCTCCTACTCTGGGGGATCCAAATAGGGCACGGTGTAAGCCAAGCCTCCCATTCATGTCAATGGGCACTGGATCAGGCCTCGTGCATGCATGCATGTCGCCCTCCAGTGGCCACTCTCTGCAACATGAACAGGCTGCAACATACAAGAGGCTTGGTGCTGTGGGGGGTAGGTCTGAGCCATGCTAATGAACATCTGTCTGCATGTGGCCATGGTCTGTCACCTGACCTAACGCTGTTTCTACTGAAGTCAATGGCAAACCTCCAAAGCAGAGTTAGGCCGACAGAGTGTGCCATGGAAAATACCTCCCAGGGCTTGTGGGAGTTGGGGTTGGAGGGATCAAGCCACTCAGTTCCTGCAGGGCTTTTTGTGGGGGCCTTTCAAACATGTAGGTAACTCCTAGCCAGCACTGTTCTGTTACATTCCCAAGGAACTCCAACAGGTCAGGGAGCCACTGCACAGAACCCAGCTACTTTGGCTTGCCACGCACCTCGCGTGGAGCTTTATAACTCTGTCTTTAATGAGATTCACAGCTATTTTTCCTGGTACCTGCGCAAGGCTCACGGAGGTCTATCATTCCTGTGATTGCCCTCAGCACCTCTTTTCAAATACAGCATTGGCTCCCCTCCAGCCCTGGGGGCAGGGAGCTGGTTTTGATGATCAATTACGCACTTTTGTTAGTAGCTCCTTTATAAATCAGTTTCTTCAGAGCATTTGCATAAAGGCCATCTGGTCGTGAGGACTGCTACAATTTCACTTTTGTAAGTTGTGCCATCATTTTGTTTTCCTTTTTGACTGCTCTATATCTGGCAAGGCCTCATGCTCTGGCTAGCTGTCTGTGTGTCTACCTCCTCACTGATTACGATTTGTATCATGGTTGTGCCTAGAAGGTCTGATCTGAGCCTGGGGCCCCCTTGTGCTACGCACGTATAATGGAAAGATGGTCCCTGCCCCAAGGAATTTCTGCACAGGATTTTCAGAAGCGCTCAGTGTTGGCCTGGCTCTGCTAGTTATTGGTAAAAGTTCCATGCTGGAAGGGGAAATGCCCATTGAATTCAAAGGGAGCAGAGTTGGGCACAGTGAGTGCTTTGGAAAATCGCTCTCTCTTTATCTATCCATCCCCATATTGCCAGTAATCCATCCATCCATCCATCCATCCATCCATCCATCCATTACCCAGTGATCTTGCTTTCCAGTCGCATATTACCCAGTAATCTCTTTGTCCATCCACAAATTCCCAGTAACCTAATCTATCCATCCCCATATTAGTCAGTAATCTAATCTAAACTCATATTAGCCAATAATCTATCTATCCATTTCTATATTACCCAGTAATCTCTTAATCTCATCTAATCTGTCTATCCTCATATTACCCAGTAGTCTGATCTCTCAATATACAGAGAGTGCAACAGCATTTTCTTATGGTGAGAGTGAAGAACTGGGAATCAGGAAGCCAGGTTCCATGGCTGTTTCTGCCATTCTCACATTGTGTGGCCTGGGGCTAGTCATGTGGGATTAGACCGCTCTGTGCCTTCTTTTCTCCATTTGTAAAAGGAGTTTACAGGCTGCTTACCCATCTTTGCAAAGGGCTTTGGTGTATCATCAGCTGGAAGGTGCTGACATACAAACAATAAAGCAGTTGCTGAAGGAGCACGAGTTATGTCTCTGGAACGGCCACCTCACCACGGATTGAACCAGGGACCTCCAGATCTGACTGGTTGAGCTAAAAAGCCAACTTCTGGAGCAAACTTGTCAGGCACAGTGCGGGACACCTAGCACCCAGTGGATCACTACTTCCTGTAGACAGAGGCTGATCGCCCTGAGCACCAGAGGCCACAGCTGGTCAGATCCCAGAGGAGCCTCCACTTTTGTGATAGCTGTGCCACCTTGGACCTGGAGCCCGCCAGAGGCAAATAACTGAGTCTGTACAGGCAGGCTCTGTAACTGCTGCAGTAAGAAACTCACACCCTTTGTGGACTGGACACAACTAGGGACTCATCTGGGTAGGGTGACCAGGTATCCGGTTTTCGACCGGAACATCTGGTCGAAAAGAGACCCTGGTGGCTAAGTCAGCACCACTGACCGGACCATTAAAAGTCTGGTCGGTGGTGCTGTGGCGCTAAGGCAAGCTAGTCCCCCAGAAATGGCCAGCAGGTCTGGCTCCTAGGCAGGGGGGCCACGGGGCTCCACGTGCTGCCCCCGCCCTGAGCACCGGCTCTGCGCTCCCATTGGCTGGGAGGTGTCTGTGGGCAAGAGTGGTGCGTGGAGCCTCCTGGCCCCCCCACCTAGGAGCTGAACCTGCTGCTGGCCTGCCTTAGCCCCCCCGCTGCACCGCTGACCGGGAGCCACACAAGGTAAACTCACACCCCAACCCCCAGCCCAGAGCTCCCTCCCACACTCCAAACAACCTCACCCCCGGTCCCACCCCAGAGCCAGCACCCCCAGCCCAGATCCCTCACCCCCTCCGACGCCCCAAGCCCCTGCCTCAACCCACAGCCCCCTCCCACACTCCGAATCCCTCATCCACACCACCCCAGCCTGCTGGAGCCCCCTCCAAACCCCTCATCCCCAGCCCCACCCCAGAGCCCGCACCCCCAGCCAAAGCCCTCACCCCCCCGTGCCCCAACTCCCTGCCCTAGCCCAATGAAACTGAGTGAGGGTGGGGGAGAGTGAGCTACCGAGGGAGGGGGAATGTAGTGAGCGGGGAGTGGGGCCTCGGGGAAGGGGCGGGGCAGGGGAAGGGACTTGAGGAAGGGGCGGGGTAGGGTGTTCTGTTTTGTGACACTAGAAAGTTGGCAACCCTACATCTGGGTCTGTGCATACACCTCTGGGCCTCTGCACACCCCTGGGCCTCTGCATCTGGGGCTGTGGGTGCGATCCTGGGCCCTTGCACATGCTTCTGAGACTGCGTCTGCAGATCTGGGCCTCTGCACGAACGTACGGGACTGCCCATGTGCGGCTGGATTGGTGTGTGTCTCTGTCTCTGGGCTTGCACTTCCTGCTGGCACACATCAGTGTGGAGTGGGGCTGAAGCCTGCCTTGATTTTTCTTGTTGCAGCCCAAGGGAATCTTTGCCAGCGGTTTGAGTGCGGTGCCCAGGGATGGGGACACTTTGAGGCAGTAGATTCCCTTTTCCCTTCCCATCAGTGCGGAGCTTTTTGCATACTCCAGTGGTTGGGAGGGAGATGGTGAATGCCCTCTGCACAGCCAGGGGAGGGGCCGGAGTCATGGAGGCTGCAGCAGATCATCCATCCAATTCCACCCCAGTACTGAGAGTCAATGACATCGACAGTTCTTCCCCCCACCTGGGGTTCCCGTTTCATAACACCACCTTCCTCTGGGATGGCTCTCTTCAGCTGGCCATCTCAACGTGCTTTATAAAGGAGGTCAGTAGCATTATCCCCACTGCCCAGGTGGGGAAACTGAGGCAGAGGGCAGGACATGTCTTGCCCAAGGTCACCCCGCAGCACTGGGAATTGAATCCAGGTCTTCTGAGTCCTGCTCCGGGGTGCTTTCCACAGCTTGGGCAGTCTTCTCTGCAACATGAAGAGCCTCAGAGTGGAAAGTGAGTGCTCCCAGTGCCCTCTGGAGACTGGCAACCCCGCCTGTGACCACGCCCTGTGCACTGCAACACCTCCGCACTGTGCTCCCTACAGCACTGGGGCTGGGTGCTAATGCTGCTGCTCACAGTGTTACCCATTGTCATCGAAACCCCTTGCTCTTTCCCCCTGCCCAGCCTCACCTCGCCTCTGCTGCTTCCTGCTGTCAGCATCTTTCTGAATGGAGTTTGTAAGAGAGAATGAACCCAGCTCGCCCCTCCCCGCTCCCAGCAGGCAAGCAATATGGCACAGCGCGGTCTCCAGCGGCCCTTTAGTCACTTCGCCGCCGTTGGTGTCATAGGGCTAGTGTTTAAGCATTTTCACGCTGGATTTGAAATGAGATTATAGACTGGTCCACTCAATTGACTTAATGGATTTTAAGAGACTAGATCCTATTAATGCAGTCGGTGCCCCAGGGTGCCTCTCCTACTGCAGACAAGATAATCTGCCATGCAAATTAAATCCTGCCTCAAGATGCAGGGCCTGCTTAATGTGATCCATTACACAGTTTACTTGTTTATATCTAATATTGGAACAGGAATAGGCTTACGAGCAGCAGGACTCAACTGAATAGAAGAGTAAATTACCGGGAAAATGAGGTTTTAGAACCTCTCTCCCTTTCTCACAATCTCTCCTATTCTCTTCTCTCTTTCTCCCTGCCTCTGTTTCTTTCTCTCTTTTGAGTGAAATCGGCTTCCTTTCCTTACAAGGAGGCATCCAGGAGAAATAACACAGACCCTGTGTGGCTGGATTCTGCTCTCCGGGACAGAGCTGTGAACAGGGAGTAATTCCATCCACTCACATGGGGTCAGCCCAGAGAGACAGGGAGGGCAGAATCAGGGCTCAGGACTTTCAGGAGCAGTAATTCTTTCTTCACCCTCTTCTTCAGCGGGTACAGGCTTTGGGGTGGGATTCTCTGTTCCCCCGTCCCCTCGGACACACAACGCCCTAGATTGTGTTTTCTTCTCCTTTCCGTGAGCTTTTGGAGGGAGGAGAGGCTGCTCTGCTCTTATAATTGGTGAGCGGCTGCTGGTGAGAATAGAGGTGGCTGTGAGGAGTTTCTGTCTAGACGTAAGTGAGGCCTTGACCCAGATCTTAGTGTTTCATTCAGAGGGTTTGATGAGGCCTGGGCGGCAGCCTGGCAGCTGCATTGGCAGCTTTCCTGGAGAAAGGGGAGGCAGCGGCAAAGGCAGGTGGACTGTCCCTGGCACTGGAGGAGTGAGCCCTGAGCACAGTCACTGTGGGTCTGGCTACACTGCATACTAAGCTGGGCTCTGACTCAGGTTTAAGCCCAAGCCCCGTTCCCGTCCACACACAAATCAGTCTGTCTTGGGTCAGCAAGCACTCAGGCCGGGGGTCCTAGGACTCAGCGTCTGAGGATATGGCTACACTGCAACAAAAGACCCAGGGCACAGCTTGTGCTGGAGCTCGGGTTTGGAGACCCTGCAAGGGGGGAGGATCTTGGAGCCTGGTGTCACCCTGAGCCCAAATGTCTACGCTGCAATTTTTAGCCCTGCAGCCTGAGCCCTATGAGCCCAAGTCAGCCAACCTGAGCTCTGAGACTTGGTGCTGTGCTATCACATTGTAGACCCACCCTCGGTCCCACTGGGACTCAGGGCCAAGCCCTGGCATTGTGCAGTGTGGACGCAGCTCAAGCCGCAGACCCGAGTCAAAAGATGAGTGTAGTGCAGCATGGACATGTTAACATGACGGGAGATCTGGGTCCTGCACTTGTAAGCCCAGATTTACAAGGCAGTGGGGATGCTCCAGTGCGGGCTGGGAAACACCACGTCCACAAGCCTGGCTCCCACAGACCCAGTTCACAGTGCAGCACAGACATACCCACAGGGACTTGTTCCTTTAGGGGGCTCAGGTTGCTCACGGAACAGGAAGAGGGGTCTCTGTGCCAGAGCTTCCACACTGCACTGGCACACGCTGGGCTGGGCAGCCTACTTCATTGTCACAGGGTTTCACTGTAGCCATGCTGTCTGCTAGTGGGGGGAGATGGCCTGTGCCGGTGGCACTGAGCTAGGCCTCAGGAGAGCTGGCTACAATTCCTGGCTCTAGCCCAGCTTGCCAGTGTTACCTCAGCGTGCCTCAGTTCCTGCTCTGCAAACCGGACATGCTGCGACTGTGAGCTCTTTGGAGCAGAGAGTGCATTTCTGTTTGTACAGCACCTAGCACCATGGGGCCTGATTCCCAGTGAGACTGGTGGGTGCTATTATAACAATAATGGCTAGCTAATTCCACCGCACATAGGAGCAGTCACCTATGTGTTTCATTCAGAGGGTTTGATGAGTTCATATGAGCTAGTTCATATGGAGGAGAAAGACAAACGAATCCCACCTCTATCAAACCAGTTGGAGTTGAGAGCAACAGTACAGACATAACCCAACCCTCTCACCACCTCTTGATGCCCATCTCAGGCAGGGATAGAAGTGGGGGAGGAGAGGAGAGAAGGGGACTGTTTTTTTAACTTAATTTGAAGCTTTTTACGAGATTTCCACATCTGTGATCGTATCAGGGTTTGGCTATAGAAATTAAAGCTGTAATTATATTTTCCCCTTCCTGGAATGTAAAATAAAGTCTAGTGCAAAATGCATTAAGAACCGAAATGTAAGAGTGTAATTAATGTGGAGCAAAAAGTACATTGCGTCATTAACTTTTTTATTAATATTCTCACGCAGGGCAATTTCAAAGCTCGGTGCCACTCCATTTCCTCCAGTGAAATATCTCCCACTCTTTCATCGCCGCTACCTTTCACCTCCTCTTTAATGGGATGACAGCAGCTTTCCTCTGGAATGACATCTCTGCTCATCCATCTGTCCTGCTGGATCCTTGCTCCTTCCATGGAAGGGTCTGGCAGAGGTTGGCTGCTGCTCTGTTCTCCCTGCAGAGGGAGAAGGGGGTGCTAATGTCCGTTTGTCCAGCTGTGGTGGAGTAGCTTCCTCATCTGGATTCTGTCTTCCACCAGGATGGGAAACAGCTCTTCATCTGCGGGAGGTGATTTGCACCTGGAAGGTGTCTAGCTGTCATTCTGTCTGTCCATCTATGCAAGCAACACTTGTTCTGGGATCACTTTTGTTTTGCTTCACTCTGGAACATCCGGACACCGAATTCAATGTTTGTATGTTGCTGTCTCTGCATGCTGCACTTATCCTTCCAGTTACCGCTGTTCAAACAAAGGGCCCTTGCTTTCTAAGAGATGGGAAACTAGTCAATTTCCATGCCAAATCCCGGCAATATATTGTCCTTACCAACACGGTTCATCTTCCCAGTGTCATCCACTACCCCCGAAAAGCGAGGAGAGGGACAGATCGTGTGCTATTGAAGTCAGTGGGAGTTTTCCTATTGACTTCATGGAACAGCATCAGGCCAATAAAAAGTAGCTGGGTGAGGGGTGCCTGCTGGGGAGATCAGCCCTCTGCAATCCTGGGCTGAGCGATGTTATGGATTATTATATGTTGAAGGTTTAAGGTTGAAGGCAGAAAACTCGGGAGCCCTTTTTAATCTTTCCATTTGTTTTTATTCCTAAGGGTTTAAAGGTTTCCCTTGGACCTCTGTCACACTCCTTGTACAGCCCTAGACTGAGAAGGCCCCTATCGAGTTCCTACTAGAGAATAACAAAGTGCACCCAAACTTTGGCTTCCAAGATCTTATCTGCATGAGGGTGGGGCAGTGCTGTCAGAGCCGGTGATCCAGTACCCAGTGGCTCAGGCACAGAGCCTCAAAGGTATTTAGTACCTCCGATGATTTTAGCAGACCCAGGATTGGGTGGCTACAATAGGGGTGGTGGTGGTAGTGGGATTCCCCTTCAATTAGCCCCACCATCTGAGATACTCTGAGCTGCATTTTATGTGGGTTTAGTTGCAGCTGAACGTACTTGCACCGAGTCCAGCTAAGCATTTATGATTCTCTCAGGAGCCACTGACATTTCTTCTTCCCCTAGCAGATGTACCCTAACGTCAGCTCCAGTGAGTCCCTCTGTCACCTTGCGAAGCCCGCTGGAATCTGTCGTGAGCTGACGTGGGGGTGAAGTTCTCTCCTAGCTGCTGTCCTGTGGTTTGCAGACTGTGAATATGGCTGCTCTTCCCAGCACACCCTCTTCTCCATGTGATTCTCAGGATCTAAGTCCACATGCAAAATATTTCTCGGGTTCTGTGTCGTTTCACCTTCATGGAGATCAGCGCTGTGCTAGGTGCTGGGAAAACATTTGAGCCCCAGTTTGGGTTCAGTTGGAGCAGCATTTCTCCACTGGCTCCAGCAGCGTGCCATGGGCAGAGGTTAACCTGGAAATCTCACCACTAAAGAGGGACTGTTTAAAAATGACTCCTTCCAACCCCACCCTCTGGCTTCCAGAGCCGGCCCTGCCCGTTTGAGTGACAGACACACAGCGCTGCGGCCAGAATTCCAGAGTGGGAGACTAGAACAGTGCTGGGGGAAGGCAGCAGGGGATGGGTGATGAGGGCATTTGGGGGGTGGGGGGTGTAGGAAGAAAGGGTCCCTTCTTCCCCCTCCTACATTCCAAGACAAGGGCTTGGTGGGAGACAAAAGTATTTATCTCCCAGGAACCCCTTTTACACTGTGTCCACCCCAGTCATGGCCCGGCACCTGCCCTCCTATCTCCCCAGCTGCCCTCATCCCTGACCCTCACTCATGCTCCTCACCTCTTCACCCACACTCAGCAATTCCCTCCCTCACCCCTGTTCCTTCCATGCACCCCCTGCTCACACACTGACTCGCCTCCCCGCAATTCACACACTCACCCATCCCACTCCCACTCTACATGCTGCTCCTCTGAGTGCTTCTGGTGCCCCCTGGGAAGAGGGGTAGCACTGCCTCTGTGTTTAGCTAGATGAAGGCGGTTGTCCTTCCCTGCCCCCCAGTTCTCTAAGGGTATGTCTACACTACGAAATTAGGTCGAATTTATAGAAGCCGGTTTTATAGAAATCAGTTGTATACAGCCGATTGTGTGTGTCCCCACATAAAATGCTCTAAGTGCATGAAGTTGGCGGACCGCGTCCACAGTACCGAGGCTAGGGTCGACTTCTGGAGCGTTGCACTATGGGTAGCTATCCCACAGTTCCCGCAGTCTCCGCCGCCCATTGGAATTCTGGGTTGAGATCCCAATGCCTGAATGATGCAAAACAGTGTCACGGGGGGTTCTGGGTATATGTTGTCAGGCACCTCCCCCTCTGTCAGAGCAACGGCAGACAATTGATTCGCACCTTTTTACCTGAGTTACCTGTGCAGACAACATACCACGCCAAGCATGGAGCCCGCTCAACTCAGCTCAGTTCACCGTCACCATATGTCCTCTGGGTGCTGGCAGACGTGGTACTGCATTGCTACACGGCAGCAGCTAATTGCCTTTTGGTAGAAGATGGTATATTACGACTGGTATCCGTCATCATCGTACTGCAGTGGCTGTCAATCATGGGCACCTGGGCAGTCTCGACGATGATGGCTGTCCGTCGTAGTATGCTATTTTCTGCCAAGCGCCCAGAAGATGCCGAAGGCTATCAGTCATGCTGCACCGTCATCTGCCAGCTTAAGATGTAAAAAATAGATTTGTTCTGTATTCATTTGCTTCCCCCTCCCTCCGTGAAATCAACGGCCTGCTAAACCCAGGGTTTTGAGTTCAATCTTTGGGGGCGCCATTCTGTGTGACAGTTGTTTGTGTTTCTCCCTGATGCACAGCCACTTTTGTTGATTTAAATTCCCTGTACATGTATGCCATGTCGTCACTCGCCCCTCCCTCCTTCCCTCCATCAGTCAGATACTAGTTTCGCTCCTTTTTTCAGTCCAGACGCCTTAGCACTGGGATCATGGAGCCCGCTCAGATCACCGCGGCAATTATGAGCACTATGAACACCACGTGCATTGTCCTGGAGTATATGCAGAGCCAGGACATGCCAAAGCAAAACCAGGACCAGCCAAGGAGGCGATTGCAGCGCGGCGATGAGAGTGATGAGGACATTGATATGGACATAGACCTCTCACAAAGTACAGGCCCCAGCAATGTGCAAATCATGGTGTTACTGGGGCAGGTTCATGCAGTGGAACGCCAATTCTGGGCCCGGGAAACAAGCACAGACTGGTGGGACCACATCGTGCTGCAGGTGTGGGACGATTCCCAGTGGCTGCGAAACTTTTGCATGCATAAGGGCACTTCCATGGAACTTTGTGATTTGCTTTCCCCTGCCCTGAAGCGCCAGAATACCAGGATGAGAGCAGCCCTCACAGTTGAGAAGCGAGTGGCGATAGCCCTGTGGAAGCTTGCAATGCCAGACAGCTACCGGTCAGTCGGGAATCAATTTGGAGTGGGAAAATCTACTGTGGGGGCTGCTGTGATCCAAGTTGCCAGGGCAATGAAAGACCTGGTGATATCAAGGGTAGTGACTCTGGGAAACGTGCAGGCCATAGTGGATGGCTTTGCTGCAATGGGATTCCCAAACTGTGGTGGGGCGATAGACGGAACCCATATCCCTATCTTGGCACCGGAGCACCAAGCCACCGAGTACATAAACCGCAAGGGGTACTTTTCAATGCTGCTGCAAGCCCTGGTGGATCACAACAGACGTTTCACCAACATCAACGTGCGATGGCCAGAAACGGTACATGATGCTCGCGTCTTCAGGCACTCTGGTCTGTTTTGAAAGCTGGAGGAAGGGACTTTCTTCCCGGACCAGAAAATAACCATTGGGGATGTTGAAATGCCTATAGTTATCCTTGGGGACCCAGCCTACCCCTTAATGCCATGGCTCATGAAACCATACACAGGCAGCCTGGACAGTAGTCAGGACCTGTTCAACTACAGGCTGTGCAAGTGCCGAATGGTGGTGGAATGTGCATTTGGACGTTTAAAAGCGCGCTGGTGCAGCTTACTGACTTGCTCAGACTCAGCGAAAAGAATATCCCCATTGTTATTGCTGCTTGCTGTGCGCTCCACAATATCTGTGAGAGTAAGGGGAGACATTTATGGCAGGGTGGGAGGTTGAGGCACATCACCTGGCCGCTGATTACGCGCAGCCAGACACCAGGGCGGTTAGAAGAGCACAGCAGGGCGCGGTGCGCATCAGAGAAGCTTTGAAAACGAGTTTTGTGACTGGCCAGGCTACGGTGTGAAACTTCTGTTTGTTTCTCCTTGATGAACCCTCCGCGCCCCCCCCCACCTGGTTCACTCTACTTCCCTGTAAACCAACCACCCCACCCTCTCCTCCCTCTTCGAGCACCGCTTGCAGAGGCAATAAAGTCATTGTTATTTCACATTCATGCATTCTTTAGTAATTCATCACACAACTAGGGGGATAATTGCCAAGGTAGCCCGGGATGGGTGGGGGAGGAGGGAAGGAAAAGGACACACTGCAGTTTAAAACTTTGACTCTTATTGAAGGCCAGCCTTCTGATGCTCGGGCAATCATCTGGGGTGGAGTGACTGGGTGGCCGGAGGCCCCCCACCGTGTTCTTGGGCATCTGGGTGAGGAGGCTATGGAACTTGGGGAGGAGGGCTGTTGGTTACACAGGGGCTGTAGTGGCGGTTTCTGCTCCTGCTGCCTTTCCTGCAGCTCAACCATACGCTGGAGCATATCAGTTTGATGCTCCAGCAGCCGGCGCATCGACTCTTGCCTTCTGTCTGCAAGCTGACGCCACCTACCATCTTCAGCCCGCCACTTGCTCTGTTCATCCTGCGATTCAGCCCGCCACCTCTCCTCTCATTCATACTGTGCTTTTCTGTAGTCTGACATTGACTGCCTCCACGCATTCTGCTGTGCTCTTTCAGCGTGGGAGGACATCTGGAGCTCCGTGAACATGTTATCCCGAGTCCGCCGTTTTCTCCTTCTAATCTTCACTAGACTCTGTGAAGGAGAAACATTTGCAGCTGGTGGAGGAGAAGGGAGAGGTGGTTAAAAAAGACACATTTTAGAGAACAATGGGCACACTCTTTCACGTTAAATTTTGCTGTTCACCTTAAAAAGCACATGTGCTTTCGTTACAAGGTCGCATTTTTCCTCTTATATTGAGGGCCTGCCGGTTTGGTGTGAGAGATCACTCACGCAGTGCCAGGCAACAGATTTCGGCTTGCAGGCAGCCATGGTAAGCCACAGTCTTTTGGCTTTTTTAACCTTCTTAACAAGTGGGAATGGTTTCAAACAGTAGCACCCTCATTTCCCATACCAAGCACCCATTGGGTTGGCCATTTAAAATGGGTTTTCAATGTAAAAGGAGGGGCTGCGGTTTCCGGGTTAACGTGCAGCACAAACCCAACTAACCCCCCTCCTCCCCCACACCCAATTATCGGGGATGATCACTTCACCTCTCCCCCCCACCGCGTGGCTAACAGCAGGGAACATTTCTGTTCAGCCGAGCAGGAATGGGTACCTCTGAATGTCCCCTTAATAAAATCACCCCATTTCAACCAGGTGACTGGAATGATATCACTCTCCTGAGGATAACAAAGAGCGATAAGGAATGGATGTTGTCTGCATGCCAGCAAACACCGGGACCATACACTGCCATGCTTTGTTATGCAATGATTCCAGATTACGTGCTACTGGCCTGGCGTGGTAAAGTGTCCTACCATGGCGGACGGGATAAGGTAGCCCGCCCCAGAAACCTTTTGCAAAGGCTTTGGGAGTACATGAAGGAGAGCTTTCTGGAGATGTCCCTGGAGGATTTCTGCTCCATCCCCATACACGTTAACAGACTTTTCCAGTAGCTGTACTGGCCGCGATTGCCAGGGCAAATTAATCATTAATCATTAAACATGCTTGCTTTTAAACCATGTGTAATATTTACAAAGGTACACTCACCAGAGGTCCCCTGTGTGCCCTCAGGGTCTGGGAGCACGCCTTGGGTGAGTTCGGGGGTTACTGGCTCCAGGTCCAGGGTGATAAACATATCCTGGCTGTTGGGGAAACTGGTTTCTCTGCTTCCTTGCTGCTGTGAACTATCTACGTTATCTTCATCCTCCTCTTCCTCGTACCCCAGACCCTCTTCTCTGTGTGTTTCTCCAGTGACGGAGTCATAGCACACGGTTGGGGTAGTGGTGGCTGCACCCCCTAACATGGCATGCAGCTCCGCGTAGAAGCGGTATGTTTGCGGCTCTGCCCCGGACCTTCCGTTTGCCTCTCTGGCGTTGTGGTAGGCTTGCCTTAGCTCCTTAATTTTCACGCGGCACTGCTGTGCGTCCCTGTTATGGCCTCTGTCCTTCATGGCCTTGGAGACCTTTTCTAATATTTTGCCATTTCGTTTACTGCTATGGAGTTCAGCTAGCACTGATTCATCTCCCCATATGGCGAGCAGATCCCGTACCTCCCATTCGGTCCATGCTGGAGCTCTTTTGCGATCCTGGGACTCCATCACGGTTACCTGTGCTGATGAGCTCTGCGTGGTCACCTGTGCTCTCCACGCTGGGCAAACAGGAAATGAAATTCAAAAGTTCGCGGGGCTTTTCCTGTCTACCTGGTCAGTGCATCTGAGTTGAGAGTGCTGTCCAGAGCGGTCACAATGAAGCACTGTGGGATACCTCCCGGAGGCCAATAACGTCGAATTCCGTCCACACTACCCCAATTCTGACCCGCTAAGGCCGATTTTATCGCTAATCCCCTCGTCGGAGGTGGAGTAAAGAAACCGGTTTAAAGGGCCCCTTAAGTCGAAAGAAAGGGCTTCGTCGTGTGAATGTGTCCAGGCTTAATTCGATTTAACGCTGCTAAAGTCGACCTAAACTCGTAGTGTAGACCAGGCCCAAGTCTAATCCCTGGATGGAAGACGCCTGGGTGCTTGGAGCAGTAGTGCTGGTGACCCAGTAAGTGGCACTCTTCCCTCCATGGGGCTGTACAAGTGTGCTTGGGGGCTCTGTCCTGTGGCTGAAGCCCTCCCCAACTCCTGGGCTTTGAGAGCTCTGCCTTGGCCGGCAGCAGCCAGGGATGGTCCCTTAGGCAGACCATGAAAGGCAACCCCTTCAGACCCCTTGGGAGCAGATGGGAAGCCGGTGCAGGCCCTGGGGCACAAGGGCTTCTCCGGTCTGCGCTGGCTCAGGCCCCTTAGGGATCTCTGCCGGTGAAAGGAGGCACAGTCACCCACACAAACACCACAAGGCTTTATCAGCCACTCAGCAGGCAGCCCTTCAGCACAGGCTGGCTGGAACAGAGAAGTCTGAGGTGTGACCAGCACAGGAGCTGGGCTCAGAGGGCCTGATCCTGGTGGAGGCTGAGGGCCCCCTGGGTTATGCTGCACATGACAGAAGGTGATTGGCTCCTCCAGCACAGTCTAACCATTTGTTCACTGCACAACTTTTGGGGTCAGAGCCAAACCCACTGAAATCAATTGAAAGATTCCCATTGGCTCCCCTTGGCGCTGGACAGGTCCGCTACCATGTGCCAATGGTACACAAGGGAAGGCCCAGGCTGAGCGCCTTACACTCAGCGCGATGGTGAGTAAGACGTGGACAACCATGCTGAGGTCCACAGCCAGAAGAAAAGGGTGCTGCTACCTGCTGACCAACCGCTTGTAGATACTGTTGCTCTCTGGGGACCTGGGGGCAGCAGGGCACCAAAAGAACCCCTAGATCAGTGGTTTTAACTTCCCTCAGAAGGCCCCTTATAGCCTCCCATTCAGCAACATGGGAAAGGCAGGACAGTCGAGATCCCTTGACTCCTTTTTGTGAACCCCTGTGGAAGGGTCCCAACCCTCCAGTGGAGAGCCCCTGCTCTAGACTGAGTGGTGACTGCTTTGACAGAAGTTGGGCACAAGCACTCCCCAGAGGGAGTTGATACAGCCCTCCACAATCTCTTTCTCAAGATACTTTATTCTGCCCACTGGAGCTATCTCTACTATGACCAGGGAAATGAGTGTAGACCCCAGGTGTGGGTATTGCTATGGCAGAGGATGGTATGGTCAGCTGCAGTTACAATCAGAAAACACTTGCAATTCTAAGCCACAAACATGATTCACCAGAACATTCGGGGAGGGTGTGGGGTTTGAGCTTTTCCATGTCTCAGCTCTGCCTGAAGGTGAATTGTGTGTGTAAATGTTTGAGTAAAATCCCCTCTTCCAGGATGGTGGTGGTGAAAGATACATTAGCTCCATGGTAAAAGAACAACCACAGCTGGTTTTAAATGGGCTACAGCTAAAAGGCCTGAAGTTTGAATGTAACCATCAGCAGGAACCCTGTTTGCAATGAGGGTTCTCACGGATTTTGTTGGAGAGGAGAGATAAATTAAAATTATACCGTGGCTCCCTATTGAAAAGTCATTTCTGCACTTGCTCAGTGGGCATCTGCTAGAACTTCAGCTGTCTACTGAAGCCCTACCCCTTTTGTGACAAGAGAAACAAGCGACCCTAGAGAAGAATGGTGGGTGTGCAGCTAAGGCACTGGGCTGGCTCCCTGGAGCTTTAGGTTCTAATTCTTAGCTCTACCACAGCTTTCCCATGTCACCTTGAGCAAGTCACTTAGACCTTGATCTTCGCACACCTACTTAATGTTAGACATATGACTAGTTCCACTGAAGCTAATGGCACTATTAATACATGTAAAACTAAGCATGTGTTTGGGGCATTGGCAATTAGTTTTGGGGGGTAGTTCACCACCTTTAAAATAGGGATAATAATTAGAGCCATGATAAATTCAGAATTTCCATCCTAGTGGTTGGTTTATCCTGAATCAGGCCAAAAAAACAAGTCTTGGAATTTTTCTCAAGTCGAAATTCTCCAAAAATATTTTGTCTTGACCTTCTCCAAACATTTCCTTCCAATAGGGCGGAAACATTTCATTTTGACTTTGTCATTTTTACTTTTATATTATATTTTATTGATATAGCAGAAAATTCAAAATGTAATATTTGACCTTATCAAGTTGCTCAAATGTTTATCAAAACATTTCAATAATTTCCAGTGAAAATGTTGACAAAATCCATACGTTCCCGCAAAATGTTTCCAATTCATGGAACCAGCATTTGGTTCAATGGAAAACGGTTCCACTGGACAATTTCTGACATGCTCTAATAATAGTACTTACTTTCCCTGTCTATTTAGATGGCAAACTCCTCAAGACCAACTCTGTCTCTATGTTTGCCTAGCACCTAGCACCATGGATCCCCAATATCAGAAGGGGTTTGTAATCAAGTGATCAGTCAATGGCCTGAACTTTTTTGCAGCAGTGAATATTTGATAGGCAAAAGGTGGACCTTGTGGCAGGGCATGGTGCAGCAAGCTCTCCTCATCTATCGTCCCCTGCCAAGAGCCACTCTGGCCCTGCAGTGGGTTGCTTCTTCTCATGACTCAGTCCTCCAGCCAGCTGTCTTATAGTCCCCCTGCCTTCCAGCGGGACAGAGAGTCCAACAAACCAAAGCCCAATGGCTTCACGGCCAGTCTCTGAGCCAAGCCTGGACTCACTGTTCCCTGCACTCCTGGACTCCAGGGTCTTTGCACCACCTTTTTTGGTGGACTGTATGGGAACCAGGTCCTTCCTTTCCTCTGCGTTCCAGCCCAGGGATGCAGCAGTGAGTAGGCAACGTCTGTCTCTTCAGACCTGGCCCCTACTTCCACCTTGGGCTTCTTCCTACCTCATCCTGTGTATAGGCCTTCCCCACAGCATCCCTATGTTCTTCCCAGGCTCCATACCCTCTCTGTCTTCCCAGGCCTCATGACCTCTCTAGGTTCACCCTCCTTCCAGGAGAGGAGCTCAGAGGCCTCCACTAGGAGCTTCCCAACTTGAACCTTCATTCCTCTTATAAAAACAACGAGGAGTCCTTGTGGCACCTTAGAGACTAACAAATTTATTTGGGCATAAGCTTTCAGTGGGTGATATCCCATGAAAGCTTATGCCCAAATACATTTGTTAGTCTCTAAGATACCACAAGGACTCCTTGTTGTTTTTACTGATACAAACTAACACGGCTACCCCTCTGAAACCCATCCCTCTTTTCATAGATTCTAGGACTGGAAGGACCTCGAGAGGTCATCGAGTCTAGTCCCCTGCCCTCATGGCAGGACCAAATACTGTCTAGACCAACCCTGATAGACATTTTTCTACCCTACTCTTAAATATCTCCAGAGATGGAGATTCCACAACCTCCCTAGGCAATTTATTCCAGTGTTTAACCACCCTGACAGTTATGAACTTTTCCCTAATGTCCAACCTAAACCTCCCTGCTGCAGTTTAAGCCCATTGCTTCTTGTTCTATCCTTAGAGGCTAAGGTGAACAAGTTTTCTCCCTCCTCCTTATGACACTCTTTTAGATACCTGAAAACTGCTATCATGTCCCCTCTCAGTGTTCTCTTTTCCAAACTAAACAAACCCAATTCTTTCAGCCTTCCTTCGTAGGTCATGTTCTCAAGACCTTTAATCATTCTTGTTGCTCTTCTCTGGACCCTCTCCAATTTCTCCACATCTTTCTTGAAATGCGGTGCCCAGAACTGGACACAATACTCCAGTTGAGGCCTAACCAGCGCAGAGTAGAGCGGAAGAATGACTTCTTATGTCTTGCTCACAACACACCTGTTAATACATCCCGGAATCATGTTTGCTTTTTTTGCAACAGCATCACACTGTTGACTCATATTTAGCTTGTCCACTATAACCCCTAGATCCCTTTCTGCCGTACTCCTTCCTAGACAGTCTCTTCCCATTCTGTACGTGTGAAACTGATTTTTCCTTCCTAAGTGGAGCACTTTGCATTTGTCTTTGTTAAACTTCATCCTGTTTAACTCAGACCATTTCTCCAATTTGTTCAGATCATTTTGAATTATGACCCTGTCCTCCAAAGCAGTTGCAATCCCTCCCAGTTTGGTATAATCTGCAAACTTAATAAACTTACTTTCTATGCCAATATCTAAGTCGTTAATGAAGATATTGAACAGAGCCGGTCCCAAAACCGACCCCTGCGGAACCCCACTTGTTATGCCTTTCCAGCAGGATTGGGAACCATTAATAACAACTCTCTGAGTACGGTTATCCAGCCAGTTATGCACCCACCTTATAGTAGCCCCATCTAAATTGTATTTGCCTAGTTTATCGATAAGAATATTGTGCGAGACCGTATCAAATGCCTTACTAAAATCTAGGTATACCACATCCACAGCTTCTCCCTTATTCACAAGACTCGTTATCCTATCAAAGAAAGCTATCAGATTGGTTTGACATGATTTGTTCTTTACAAATCCATGCTGGCTATTCCCTATCACCTTACCACCTTCCAAGAGTTTGCAGATGATTTCCTTAATTACTTGCTCCATTATCTCCCCTGGCACAGAAGTTAAACTAACTGGTCTGTAGTTTCCTGGGTTGTTTTTATTTCCCTTTTTATAGATGGGCATTATATTTGCCCTTTTCCAGTCTTCTGGAATCTCTCCTGTCTCCCATGATTTTCCAAAGATAATAGCTAGAGGCTCAGATACCTCCTCTATTAGCTCCTTGAGTATTCTAGGATGCATTCCATCAGGCCCTGGTGACTTGCAGGCATCTAACTTTTCTAAGTGATTTTTAACTTGTTCTTTTTTTATTTTATCTGCTAAACCTACCCCCTTCCCATTAGCATTCACTATGTTAGGCATTCCTTCAGACTTCTCGGTGAAGACCGAAACAAAGAAGTCATTAAGCATCTCTGCCATTTCCAAGTTTCCTGTTACTGTTTCCCCGGCTCCATTCCTCAGCTGAACACCACCCATCATCCAAGGCTCCCCACTGGAGCCTGCTCCACCCCACTGGCTTCTGTATCTCTCTCTCCTGGGCTCTTGCCAGAGTTCTCCACTCTGGAGAGGAGACCAGGGTCAGCTCCCTCTCTGGGCTTCCTCTTGGATCCTGCAGTGCTTCTCCCCTATCTACTGCCAAGAGATAAACTGCATCTCACTCCCCACAGCCCTCCTTCTGCTCTGGGCTTCCTCTCTTTATAGTAACCACCCTGCATTTCCTTCAGCTGGGGCTCATCTTTCATTAGGCCTGGCCCACCCTCCAGATTCAACTAACTGAGCTCACCAGCTCCAATGAACTCTTTTAGAGCTAGTGTGTGGTATACACACCACCACAGAAGAATGGATTGGAACACACAGGTCTCACGATATCGCTTCTGTTCGCTGATTGGATAAGCCTCACTCTTCAACCCATCTGTTCCAGTAGGCATGTTTGTATTAAGAAATTCAGAATTTGCTTCCTGCAAATACAGGGCCCTCTTTGCTTAAAAGGCACCATTTCCACGAATGTTCCGGCTGGCGCAGCAGCTTGTTAGAACATTTGCAGAAATTAAATACAGTCACAGTGAATTTGCTGTGAATGAATATTGGAAGGTAATAGTCTGGAGCACTTGCCCGGATCAAAAATAATCTATTGGAGGAACCAGTTCTGTGAAGCTGCAACTGCAGGAGTATCTGATGATCAGACAGTGGACTAGACAGGAGAGATAGTCCACTGGTTGTGACACTAGGCCAAGACTTGAGAAATCTGAGATTGATTCCTTGCTTTACCACAGACTTCCTGTGTGACCTGGCAAATTACTTACTCTTTCCGTGCCTCAGTTTCTCCATCTCTAAAATGGGGATAATAGTTTTTCAGCACAGGAAACCAGTTAACAAAAGACACAGGGCACCGCAGGAGAAGGTGGAAGTAGGAGAACAGCCATCTTTGTTGCCAAACTGGTATAGATGTAATTGGAAGAGAGCAGCAGCACTCTAAGTATAGTGCGTTTATTCTGGGAATGTCTAACTAACAACCAGGACTGCACACAGACCAGTCCTGGTAATATAGCAACACATTATATGCTTTAGCACCAGCTATCTAATTCCATCCACATCCCAGGGCTAAAACCAGGATCAAGAAAGTTAGAGCTATATAGAGCTAGGTTTGCCGTGTCACAACTGCTTCTCACTCACCAGACGTGAAGGTTCAAGGGCAGGTAGTACATGGAAAAACCGCTGAGGTCAAGTTGTGGCTTCCTGAGCAAAGCTTACCCACCAGCCACTTGAGAGAGGCTGGGATCTTGCTCTCCATCAGTAACTGAAACATAACCCCTCAGGTCCCCAACTTTCATCAAACTACAGGGCATGTGTTCATGTCCCAGCTCTTAGCCTACAAACCCCCAGCACCTCCAAAACTCCTCCTAAGCCAGGCTTGGGGGAACTTAGCCAGAGAAGGTGGTGCATTTGTCACGTCCTCTTCCAACATTGCTCCCATAGGAGCACTCAACCCGGCCAGGATCCTGTGAGACATGGTAAAATCCACAGTCAGTTCTATTTACAAGCCTCAATTCATTAGGTTGTTCTCCACCTGCAAACGGGCTGCTCTGGTACCGACTTTGTGGCTGCTGTGATAGGAGAAAGGAGAACTCAGAGCATCCTCTCCAATCAGGCTCAAAGCAGTATGACCGCTGCTGGCATGCCGGTCTTCTCCCAGAATGCTCAATCTGTCATGGTCCTGGCTACACCAGGGCTAGCTGTGAGGGCAGCATGAAGGGAGGAGACAGCTAGGAAACACCCTATTAATGCTCAAGGACAAACGACCGTCATAATGTCCTACTAGGCCATCAGCCGAGTTGGGGCAGGTACATGGTTGGACAGTATTTTCCCCTCATGGGATGCTGAGGCCCTATTGGTCCCAGGGGTAAGCCCTGACCTTGGCCCAGCAGCAATGATCTGCTGATGGGTCAAGGGTAGTTAATATCCCACAGTCTCCAGCCCAGTTCCTGTATGTGCCAAGCCAAAACCAATGCGGACTAGTCCTATGGTTGTCATGGAGGCTCAACATATCACCAGCAGGGATGCTGACATCAGCCAAGGCAAGAGGGTTTGACTGCGGCTGCGATGCGAAGTTGGGAGGAATGAGCCCTCTCCTGCCAGGGCCAAGTAGAAATCACAGCATTACATCTTCTCCTGGTGAACAAAGCAATACTGGAGGCTGGATTGCTGATGAGCTCTGCCCCTCCACGTACAAGGCTTGATCTCTGGCTGTGCAACAGCTTTTTGGGTCCCCATAGTGCTCCCTAAAAACAGCCCTATAGCTGAGAAACTCATCCAGTCCATAGGCCAGAGAGACTCTGCCAGCCCCCTCTTTGATCACACCTCCTATCCCTGGCTAGAAAACGGGACCTTAACTGAAGCCCTGAAATGATCCATTAAAGCAGGACAGGAGGAGACCTGAGGAACCATCAGGCCAATGCAAGGTAAGGTCCATTTTAAACAAGCCTTCACATGGTCCCTTAGCATTTCGCTCCCTTCGTGTCCTGGCCTTTAATGAGCACTTGACCCATGGGGGAGATGAAGAGAAAGTAAGCTGAAATAAGGGAGGAAGGTCAACAGAGCAAAGAAGGAGCCCAGCCTCCCTCCGACCCCCTCCGTCTCCGAAACAGCCAACAGGCAAAGCCCCTCTGCAGATGCTCTCCTGACCAGCTCTCCCAGCCCCCACTCCTCTGACACACCTGTCTCCCAGCTAGGGAAACAAACCCCAACAGAGGTTGCAGGCAAGCGAACACCCCCTGTTCTCCAGGGGAATGTTGAATATTATGGGATGGTTCCCTTTAAATCCATACTGGCGTGGAGCGGAGGATCTAGCCCTGGCTTGACTCCAAGCCTGACTCTCTGGTGGATGCGGCCAGAGAGAACGGGAGGCCAGACTGAGCGAGAGAGGCGCTGTGACCCCTGTGCCGAGAGCCTTGTGAGCATGGCAGAGGCGTCTGTGTGTTTGTGTGGAATGGGGGCTGTTTAGCTAAACAGATGGCAACAAATGGCATAAAATTATATACCCATAATGTCAGTTCATAACATTTTGTTCGACATACTTGATTTAATCGCTTAGCTGACGATTTTGCTTTTGGGCCCATATGGTGGCAAATGGCAAATGAACCCTCTTTACACAGCAACTCCAATCTGGCACTTTTATCACCGCGACTCAGGGAAGAATCCGGGAGGAGAGATGCAGATGGAAAATGAATGAGCAAGCAGGGTGAGGTGCATGTATACAGGAGGGTGGGGGAGGAGGGAGATCAGGGGGTGCCGGGAGAGACAGAGACTGAGAGGAGGAGGGCTCCTGGGAGAGAGGTATGGAGAGCGGAATTAGGGGGTGGATGAAATGGGGCAGGGAGGGGTGGTACACGCAGAACAAGGGGAGCAGCTGCTTTGGGGAGAGACTGAGAGGGGAATCAGGGTAAGTCTCAGTAGTGGGAGGCTGCACAGGAAATAGGGGGAGCGGCTTTGGGGGGAAGGGGTGAGAGGAGAAAAGGGGTGCAGCTCGTGGGTGGGGAGGAGTGGGGGATGAGGAGCTGTGAAACACGGGAATGAAGGGATACAGTTAGAAAGAAACCAGAGAGGACGTTTGGCCAGCTGGGTGAGGCCCAGAAACTGAACAGCAGGGGAACCCTGCAGGTGAAATCTGAGGGGCTCGTGTGCTGCTGCTGGTGTGGCCCCACCTGAGGAATGGGTATGCTGAGGATGGCGACATGCAATTCCTGGTGCCAGACTGCTTCACCTTCGCTAATGGTCCCCAGGCCCAGGTCATCCCTGAAGCTGTTGGTGCCCAGGGACAGCATCTGGCAGGCAGCTCAGTCAGTGATGGGGTTCCACCCTCCATCTCCACTCAGATCTGCGTGATGAGCCAAGGGATTGGCCCTTTGGCTTGGATCTGTTCAGATAACCCAGCAATTAGGGCCCGATCCTGCCCCTGCTATTCCCAGGGCCATCAATGGGAGGGGCAGTTCCTCCGTGCAATGGGACAGGAGGAGCCATATATCATCTAACCCCAGGGCTGGGCAGTGTCCATGCCACAGATTGTACATTACCTGTGCAAAGACAGTGCCAGGCAGAAGGTCTCCCAAGTGATGTTAGCTCGGTGGTGGAGCCAGCCCCACCAGTGGCGGAATGGAGCGGTGGGACTGCAGTGCCATTCTGTAGGGTGTATGTCTCAGATGAGCTGCGCTGAGGAAGGCAGGGAGTTTGGGTGAGATGGAATGAGAGGATTTCTAGCAGGGCTGCCCTGCTGATGGGAGATCAAACCCAGTCCAAAGTATGACATTAGACTGGACAAAAACATACTGGGAGCATCCCCGGGGGATGGAGACTCATCACGGTTTGGAGATCTTTGGGGCCAGTACAGCATCATCACAACTTGACACATAGTGCTGCTCAGCAAAAGCCACAGCATCATGAAAGAACTGACGACCACCCTCTGAGTAAGCCACGCTTCCTCCCACATCTCTAATCTCATCCCCTTTCAGGCCTTGTTCTTCAGGATCCTTTCCACCTTCTTCTCTAGCCATTGAGGTCCCTGCTCTCCCTGATCACCCTCAGGCTCTGGTCATCCCAGTGGTTAGTGTGAAGCCTGTTAGCACCAGAGCCAGGGGCCTGAGGACAGGCATGCAGGGGAGATAGACTCTCAGGGCTCTCCCTGCTCATAAGCTGATGGCTGTCTGATGGGAAATGCTACATCTTCAAATGGGACCTCCCCAGCTACCGGAATTTCCACCCATAGTCTGAACCAGGTGCCAGATCTGGCTGGGATCCCTGCTGGGCAGCACTGCGCCTTCTGCCTTTCCACTCGATGCAGCCAGAGTATGACTCAACCAGCTCTGTGTGGTGGTGTTAGGCTAGCAGCTGGCTTGTCCTTGCTTCTGATGCCCTGGCTGAAGACCCCTGATCGGCTGGGGTATGCTGGGATGAATTAAGGCTGAAAAGGGCCCAGATCCACCAAAATATTTGGATCCTTCTAAAATCTCTCTGATCCCACGGACAGACCCCTCTGGATGGAATCCCTCCCATCCCTGCGGGCAGGACTCGTCTTCCCAGATTCCCCAACGCATCCTCCTGCCACTGCCCAGTTCTTGATCTTCCTCCCAAATGATTCCTAGATTTCAAGGCCAGAAAGGACCAACACGACCCAGTCTAGTGTGACCTCCTGGCTAGCACGGGCCAGAGACTGGCCCCACAATAACTCCTAGAGCCGAGTTTTTAGGAAAACATGCCGTAGCCCAGCCCTCCCAGTGCAGGTAGCCAGCTGCGGCCTGAGCTGCTCCTCCACCTCAGTGTTTGGGTCCCATAGATCTTGCCTGTACCCACTCTGGAGGGTTGGTTCATGCACCCCCTGCCCCAATAGCTCTTATAAGTTCAATTTCAAAGTCTCTGCTCCAAGAAGCTGGTTTAACGCAGCTCCCTCCTCCCCCGTTCACACCCCCCGGGCTCTTTACAAGGAAACAGTTTGTCCTTTTCCCACCATTTAGGAGGATCTGGAAGCGTAAGTGCTCCCATAACTCATGTCTGCGCTCTCATTTACCCCCCGCTGGCACGGGAATGCTGCGCGCCAGCCTCGCGGAATGCCAAATGAGTCGTGGCTGGTGCGCTGTCCCCAGGCCCACCCAGGCCAGCGAGGGGGACCCCGAGTCTCACCCGCTGCTGCTCAGAGCAGGAAGCTGAGCCTCCCACTCTGGTCCTGGAGAGGGGAGAGGCTGGGAGGCTTTTGGAGATGGTTAAACCCAGGGTTTGCAGCTCCCAGAGTAACTGGGCCCCCTGCTCTGAATGTTGAGGGTGGGGTGTCTTGGATCTGTGGCAACTTGGCCATTGCGAAGGAGAGTTTGGGGCCTTTGGCAATGAGTGGCACAAGCCTGGGAGACCTGAGTTCGAATCTTGACTCTGCCTTTGACTAGGCTCAATCACCTAGCCTCTGCATGCCTCAGTTTCTCACCCCCACACAGGTGGCTAACAGCGACTGCCCCTCTCCTTGGGGAGGGTATGCAGAGTTCCTCGGGGAGGCGTGCAATGTGCTTTGAGATGCTGGGATGGCACTAGGCACCTGCAAAGTGTGACGAGATGGAGCCGAATCTGACCCTGTTCTCCATGGCTTTGGGCACCTTTGGGAGTGAGGCATGGGCCCCTCTCAGTGAGGGTCTGGAAAGCTCCAACCAGCCACTGGTACAATAGCTTTTCAGGCGTGGATTGGCCCATCTCCGGCTATTCATGGCAGGGCTGCTTCTCTCTGTGTCCACTCTCTTCTCTTGCTCTGTGTGCCTGCTGCTCCCTCACCCTGGGCTCTTGCCCTTCCCCCGCCCCAGCCTCTGTCTCCCCAGTGGGGCTGTCCCCCTTACTCAGACAACTGCGTGCTCCAGTCGACCCCAAAGTGCTCTGCAAACATTGATGGAGCTGATTCCCCAGCCCTCCCTCCCCACCATGAGAGGGCAGTGTGGTATTACCCCCCACATACAGAAGGGGAAACTGGGGTACAAAGTGACTTTCCCAAGGTCCTGGATCAATGTGGTGGCAGCGTTGGGAACAGGAATGAGGTTACCTGCTTCCCAACGCTAACCGCTGCACAGCTCTCCCTCTGCAGCAGAACTGGGGCCTCCTTGTGGAACAGATGGGAGAGGTTGCCAGGCCTCCTGCACCCTGGGTCCCAGACTCTCCTCCGCCTCCTTGCTCAGTTCGGCTGAGCCAGATACCCCGCCCTGAGAGGGGAGGAGGAAGATGCTATAGGTACTAGCCAAGGGGGCATCTTGTTGGTCTAGCTTTCTTGTTCCCATGCAGTGTAAGGGCTCCTGATCTCCACCCTCCTTTGCTGAATCAGAGCAAGCAGCCAGCTGGCTGCAGGCCTGGAACTGCTGACTCAGCCACTCTCGGGTCCACCCTAGCAGGCAGGGAGGGCAGCAACGTTTAGCCAGCAAACAGTGGCTCAAAGAAACCTGGCTTAGTGAAGAGCAGCTCAAAGCACACCCCAAAGACCCTCACTCCCTCTTCTTCACTGCCCCTCCTCCACTATCTACCAGCCCCATGGCTGGGGATCATTGATAGGGCGACTAAGAGGAATTACCAAAAAGGGCATCAGCCTGTGTTCTGGCTGGGAGCTCCAGGCTGCAACCCCTGGGCCCTGTGTGACTGTAGGCAGCTCGCCTCCCTCCCCCTCCCGTTCCCCATCTCTCTCCCCATGCCCCTGGCAGGCAGTGGGAAGTGCTGAGGCTGAGAGCAGTTCCCTGGTGCCTCCTTTAACTGCCATTTCAGTTAAATGAGAACGAAGACCTGCAAATAAAGCGCCCCCACTCCCCATGCCTCCCCCCGCCCCAGCCCCACTGCCAGAAGCTCTGCATTTCACTCAAGTGCCCACTGGGGAATTTGCCCATTTACTCTTGTTATTTGCATGATAAAGGCTGTTCTGCTGCCTTCTCTGCCGCCTGCCTGAAAAAGGCAGGGAAGTTCCAGCAGCCAGGCAAGCGAGAGAGCTGAGGGCGCGGGGCACCCAACAAACAGCCCTCCCCACCCCTCAGCAAGCTGACAAAGGTGCTGCAGCCAATGGTACTGGCATCTCTGCGCCAGTCTCTGATCACAGAGGAAGTCTCTTCCCGAGGTTTCGCTCCCCAGTTTTGTTCTCATTAGCAGCTCTGTGCATTCCCTTCGTGCCGCACAAAGAGGAGTATTCTGTCATGGAAATGTGCCCCCCCAGGATTTCCAGAGAGAGCGAGGGATGGGGAGAGATGTGAGAGAAAGATGGGCCCTGATCCTGGGCTGCATCCAAGCAGCGTTCAGTGCTGCTTGGGAGTGGGGGAGAAAAGGTAGCTTTACGCCACCTTTTTTCTCCACCCACCTTGATCCTGGGTCCACCCTGGGGCTGGATCAATCCCAGTGTAAACTGGAGCAGCCTCAGGGTTGCTCCAGCCAATGCTTGGCAGGCTATGGCTAGAGCTGGGCACAGCTGTTTAGAGAAAATGAAATTTCTTCAGACTTGTTTCAAGGAGACGTGCTGGTTTCAGCCAAGTTTTCGGCAGGAAGGTATCTTAGGCTCATGGCTCGCTGTTCGCGTCTGACCAGAGAGAGAGACCAGAACCAAGCACCACCCTGAACCTTTCCAAGCAGAAAACGGATGTTCAGACACAATTCCGTGTCTGAACATGGAAAAACAGTGGAAAGGTTTTTGCTTTTGTTCCAATGTGGAATGAAAACAAATCTCAAAACCTCATGAGTTGTCCTGAACCGGGATTGTTGTGCTCTGCCTACAGCCCCCAGAGGCCATTGTGCCACCCAGGGATAGCCACCCCTTAGACATGCCCTGGCCACATCCTCTTTCCCCTATGCCATAGGCCGCAAAGGTATAGGAACTGCTCCAGCACCACTATGCTACCTCAGGCTTCCCCTTTGCTGTGGGACTCCTCTACTGGCTAAACTGACCCTACATCTGCTTTGAAACTATGCAGCAGTTCATAGCAGCAGCCAGGATATGTGCCATAGAGTGGTTGTGTCTACACTAGCCATTGTCCCCTCGAAATTTCTCACCATGGCTAACGCCAGTTCAGTTCCCCCTTGGTAGCAAGAGAAGGAACATGTCTTGTAGAGAAAACCACAGCAGTGATTGGTCTTTTAAACAGTGTTGTCTAGAGCTGCTTGTGGTAGGGCCAGGCAAACCCCCCCGTGAAAAGGGGTGGGAGCCTTGCCATAGGAGGCTCTGAAACTTTGGGAACAATAGTGGGAAATTTTAGAGGAGAAAGGCTAGTATAGACGCAGCCAGAGAGAGGAAGGGAGAAAGGTGGGAAGGCTCCTCACCTAGCCCGGGCCTTTAGCTATGTCACGCAGCCATCTTCAAAACAGCATCCAACACCCACTGCCTCAGAGCTAGCGGGACAGAGCAAAGTGCTGGAGGAAACAACAAAAGGGGAAGGTGACAGCGTCCGTTCAGAGCCGAGCTGACGCGCTTACGCGCCGAGTGGGCGTGGCGATTGCCTTCTTTCGCTCTAGCCCCTGCCATCGACTCACAGAGCACCAGTAGCACCGGCTCAGGAGCAGCCCCCCCAGCATTTCACTTCTCCCCAGCTGGAGGTATGGGCCTGGTCTGCATGCCATATGATGGGAGAAAGAGGATGCAGGGGGTGGGTATAGGGCCAGGAGGACTGGGATTTGGGATCAGTGGGATGTGGGGGGAGGCAAGCCCATGTTTGGAGGCTGGAGGGACGGGCATAGCAGGATCCCCACAAAAGAACTAAGTGGGAAACCTTTCTTTCTTATAATCAGCATGACCCCTCCCCCTACCCCAGTGCACATATCAGAGTGAAATTAACCACCCCGGAGTGACAGGCCACAGGCCCCTGAGGAGTTCAGATCTGTGCACAAACTCTTTTTTAATAGACTTACACCTCATTTGGCCTCTAAAGCCTATTGAAGAGGCCCCCAAGGACTGACCGGCCGGGTCCATCCCAGGCCACTGCTGTCTGCTGCTCTCTTTCCACAGCAGCTGGGCCTAGCAGGAGTTGATTAGAGCCTGCCCAGGAAAGCCGATGGGATTTAAAGAGGCAGATGCAAATAACTATGTGGTGAGCAGGGGGCTTCGCCTTTGGACCTCAGCTGGGATACTCGACTGAAGGAACAATCTTTGGGCTTTGCAACTTCGTTTTAATCATAAGAAACAATAAATGGCAGTGAGGAGTCCGGTGGCACCTTAAAGACTAACAGATTTATTTGGGCATAAGCCTTTGTGGGTAAAAAAACACAGTTCATGGGTAAAACCCCACTTTGTGGGTAAAAAACCCCAATAAATGGCAGTGCAGCTGTGCATTGCAACCTTATGGTGATTCTTGGGAGTGTCTGGGAAAGGGTTCCAGAACTGGAATCCTGCCAAGCTATGGGGTCGTGGCTAGAGTCCAGAGGGAACTATGGGAACCAAATTTCACGAGGTCCCAGAAGTTCTGGTGTGGATTTCAGATCCAGAATTCTGTGAGTCCCTGGCTGTTCCTGGCTAGTGCGCCCAACGAGTCCCAGAAATGAGTCTGTGAGTTCTGGAGCAGGAGTCTGTGAGCCCAAAGGAGTTCTGGATTAGGGTTCTACAGATGCATAGCAGACTGCACTTTGACCATTGTCCAGACTGGGTTCTAGAAGTAGGATTCCATCAGCTTGTGGCTGCTCTCAAACACGGGATGGATAATTTCCTGGGCACCCTGCACCTGTGGTTCGGTGAGTCTGCACCAGTTGCTGGCTAGTGCCCAGAATTGGTTCCTGAAACAAAACTCGACAAGCTTGCAACAAATTAGGGCAGCAGGTTTCTGTGAGCATGTGGCAGGTTGTCTGGCCAGGATTCTGGCATCTCAGCGTGGGGTTTGGAGCCAGCATTCTGGGAGCCTGTGGCAGCTCCTGTCTACTGCTAGGGCCTGGAGCCAGCATTCTGGCAGACTGTGGCATCCCCTTTTCCAAAGACTTTGGTGACAAGAGCAGACCACCCTGTTCCAGTCCCAGAATCCTCTCTGCTCTCCTGTCATTGCAGTCCTTTCTTTTAAATCATTCGTATTAGTGATTATACCCATGCCCACAGGGCACTGCCCATCATGAAGGAGTTGAATGCAAGAAGCATCTGTATTTTCTGCTTTGTTTCTTGACCAATACCGAGCCATGAAGAAGGTGGATTCCTCTAGGTTTGTTGCTCTCATCTGGGTCTAGTTCGCTGATTTCTATTGGGGTTTGTAATTTACTGTTTGATGGGACCCCCCTCGAAGTCTTGGCTAGTGGGCAGACACCAACACTGGGGAGCCGGCCGGGATGGGGTGGGGGGGCTGTGCCTTCGTGCCTCCATTGTGCTAGTAGAAAGCATTCCCTCTACCGAACCTCTCCTGCCCTTGGTTCCCAGCTGACCCTTGGAGCTAGGTGGAGATGCACTCGGTATGTCACACTGAGGATGGAGAAGGCAGGATGCACATTGCCAGAGCATAGAACTCACGGCCCCTGGATGGCACTGTGCCAAAGGCTGAAGATGTGGATGGTGGGCTGGCTCTGAGTTCTCCTTGGGGCCGGCTCCAGCACCCAGCTTGGGCAGCCCATCTTCTTAGTGACATGGCTCTCTAGGGCTGGAATTTCCTAAGGGGCCTCAGGAGACAGATTTACAAACATGCTCCAACCCAGGGGCTCCTGTTGGGACACTTGCAGGCCAGCAGAGGCAGGATGGCTCAGTGGTTAGGACACTAGCCTCAGACATGGGAGAACGGGGCTCAGTTTCCCTGCTCAGCCACAGACAGCTTGTGTGGCCCTGGGAAAGTTCACCGAATCTTTCCACGCCTCAGTTCTCCACCTGTGGAATGGGGCTGATCTCACGGCCCTGCCTCCCAGAGTTGTTGGGATGGTGAATGCGGTGAAGACACTGCTTCGATGCTGTGGTAATGGAGGTCACCTAAGAGCCATAGCTTTTCCACTCAGTGGGCTGAGTTCTTCTAAAAATCCAGCCCAAACCCAAACGGGGGGGAGAGGAGGGGGGTTCAGATTTAGGCAGAAATCTCTATTTTCCTAATAGGTTTCACCCATCTTTTCACCAACCCAAGCCTGAGGCAAGCCAGCAGCACCTCTCTGAACGGAGCAGGGTCCATTCCTAGCAGAGGAGATGGGAGACTTTCCATCACTACTGGGAAAAATGGGAGCTCTTGGAGGTGTGGGGCTGGATCCTGCATTCTTCACACAGCCAGTTCTTCCCCAAAATCAATGGGAGTTTTTGACCCACAGCTATTACAGGCCTGGGCCTCTGCTTTCCTCCCTGTAGAGAGAGAGAGACGAAAAGGGGAGCAAAATGGAATGAAAGTTAAAAAAAACCCATTGCCAAGGGTCTGTCCCTCACCCACTGCATTCAGAGGTCGTAGGTCAGGCAGGGGAAGTTACACCAAGGAGACCCCCACGGAGTGCTGGGTTTTATTACTGGGTTGAATTAAGATTGATTTCCCCAGGATTCTCAGCCTCTTCCCTAGGAGCAGGCTCCAAAGACCCCGCGGCAGAAAGTGAAGAGGAAGGTGCTAATTAAAAGCACCGTTTATCGCTCTTTGAAAATAGCCCCCCAGGAGCATGCAGGGCTTGGCGCTTCTGAAAATGAGCTGTGCTCGTGGTTGGGGCTGCTGGTTTTCAGTGCGGCTAAGCTGTCTCCCCCAGAGAGCCCCAGCTCACCCGTAGAGCCGTGCAAAATATTCAGCACTGGGTTTGGGGCCTGAAGCAGTCATGACCCTCTTCCCTTGCTGGGAACACTCAGCCAAGTTGGATGCAGGGTGTGTGTAAACTGCTGGTGCGTGTGTGTTACAGGTCCCCATCTGGGCCTGATCCACAGACACTAAGAAGCTGTTAGAAAGCCGGAGCAGCTCTCGCTTTTAGCTGTGGCGGTCTCCAGTTCAGTCCCTGGTGCCTTGGCCAAGACGGCAGCCATCACTCTTGTAAACACTAGGAAGATTGAGAGCCTCTTCTGTTCTCCCTGTCACTCACTCCCTTTCCCCCACCAACAAACCCTGGAGCATCTAAGGTCAGGAAGAGGCCTTGGAGCATGAGGGTGCGCCAGCCAAGAGTCGGAGTCGGGGAGATTCCCCTGGAATTTCAAGTCAGTTGAATGCAAACCAAGTGAAACTGCAAGGGTTGGTCCACTTCCACTCCCAACCAAACTGGCAGCCGGGATGGAGCTGCAGCCACTGCATAAGCCATGGGAGAGCCAGTGCATTGCCCCATGGTTGTAGTAGCTCTGAGTGCTAGCAGGAGTGAGAGCTTGCTTTGCAGTCAGTGGATTAAGTGGCTGTGAGTGGGAGGCATATGGGGAGCTGATATAGGTGGGGGCGAGATCAGGTGCCACTGACCATAGGTAGCGGTGGGTTAAAAGGACCAGGAAAAATAAGGCCCATTTCTAGAAACTAAAGCTGGGACTTTCAAAGCAGTTTAAGGGAGTAGGTCTCTAATTCCATTAGGCTCCTTAGCCAGCCTCAGCCCAACTTCTGGGAAGGTTGGGGATTGTTTGGATAAAACCTTCAATTCCTCAGCAATACCCAGGGCTGAAACCACCAGTGGAGAAATTCCAGAGGTGAGGCTGCCCTGTGGGCTCAAATTCACCTCACTTTAGTACACCTAGGATCAATTTGGCCCATGCTTGTGGCAAGGGGGTGGAGGGAGAAATCTCACAATGAAGCCTGGGCAGGTAAGCTTCCCAGCCCGACTGAGAGAATCCAGGAAAACAGCTGTCCTTTGAGGAGTAACCAGCCATCCTGCAGCTCCAGGCCTGTGGGGGTTCATTCATTGCTCCCTGCGTGACCCCTGGGGGTGGGGGGAGATGGAGCCTTCCACCCCAGGTCACCAGATGGACTGCAAATGTAATCACCTCTCTGATGGCTGTGCGGGGGGCCTCTGCTTAGTTCCTACAAAATCAGTGGTTGGCATCCGGAGCAGAGAGGCTAGGGCCTGGGTGGCCCACAGAGACTGTGATACCCCGATTCTTCACAGGTTATGTGGGAGTTCCTGGACAGACGGCGCCCTCCATTCCCAAGCTGGAGGGTGTTTCAGTGAGCACACAACTCTCCGTGGCTGGGAGGGGCTGGTTTCTCCGCATTCTCATCAGTCTGGGAAATCAAAACCATAGAGACGCTGGCGTGGGTTTGGTTTTCCTGGCATGGCATGGTGCTTTCTCCTCCGGCCATTGTGGGGAAAGCCTCTGCTCTGAAAACTTGGGCAGGAAGTGACACAACCCCCCCAGGCGCCAGTGTCACGTGATTAGTGACAACAACTTCTTCCATACAAATCACATGCTACACATGAAAATGAGACCCTGACACTGATAGATCTACAGCCACCACTCTACCACATCAACGCCTTTATCTCCAGGGACCTGGTTGGCAGTACCCCTGTGCTACCTCCATGACTGCTCAATAGACATATGTTTGCAAAGGGAGGGAGTAGCATCCAGCAGTCAGGACCAGGCTAGGCCTGGCTCTGCTGCTGACTCCCAGTCAGATCTCGGGTTGGTCACGTGGCTTCATGTGCCTCAGTTTCCCCAGCTGTAAAACAGGGCTTGCCCTATCTCCTTTGTTCTCGGCGGGGGGAAGTGCTTTCTAGGCACTTGCTATTGTTAATCCAGCTCTGGGAGAGACAGGCAAGAAATGAAACAAACACCCTTCCTTGGTCATCGACAACTCAAACGACATAGGGCGTCGGCCAGGAGACCCACTGGCACATTCCACCCTGGGGGCACAAGTGGCACCTCAGTACCTCCTGCTGCTGGATTAACCATCTAGTGGCAGGTTGGCATAGGGTGAGCCAGGCTGGCACTGGGTTGGGATAAGACACCCACTGCGTGGCTGAGCCTGTCATACATCATCCTGGGCTGCTAAGAGAAAGATGGGGCAGCTCCAAGCAGCCAGCCGGGAGGTGGCGGCGGCAGGAGGGGGTGAGCACACGTGAGGTGTGTGCCTGGGGGGCAGCCAGGCGCTGCTCATTAGAATGCATTTGTTCCAGGATATTACAGCCGGCTGGTTCATCTCTCTCAGTCTCTCTGTCTATGCGAGGCTGTTGCTTACAGAAGGTAGAGGCAGGGACTTGGGCTGGCTCCAAACTCCGGCACAGCTCTGCCTCTCCTCGCCTCGGTCTCTTGCTGTGCGCAGAGCCGAGCCCCCCGCTGCGCCCTCGCCAGCTTTTACAGCCGCCCTGCCTGTCAGAACAAATGGTACGGCGCAGAAAATAAACTCATCTCATTTGTATGACAACACGGCCCCTCCGGTTACAATGCTGCACCATTGCTTTTAACAAGGCTTAAAGCTCTTCAGTTCAGAGTGTGTAACAGACCCTGGGTTATTGAAACACATTCCTTCCCCCTGCCCCAGCCGCCTAGCCTCATTCCCAGAGGTGCCCTGGATAAGACAGTCTTAGCTGTAGGATGCCCTGCTACAGTCAGTCTTCTTCCTCCTTCATATCATCAGCCAGAGTCCAGTGCCTAGTGCTGCTCCTGATAACGGAGGAAGAGAGAATGGCCTTTAGTCCTAAACTGTGTATGTATGGGGCTGATGAGAGGGAGTGAAGGGGGGGTGGAATTGGAGCAGGACCCTGAGCTCAGGGGTCCCCCAAAACATCTGTACCAGCTGTATAAAGAAAGTGAAATGGGAGGGAATGGGGCCTCAGCGAACATGATGTCCCTAGCCCCATATTTCTCTCAAGGTGTGTCCGAGTGCCTGCGTGTGCTGGTGTCAGGGGCGACTCCAGGCACCAGTGCACCAAGCGCGTGCCTGGGGCGACAAGCTGGTCGCTGCGAGGGCGGCAGTTAGGCTGCCTTCGGCAGCATGCCTGCGGGGGGTCCGCCTGTCCCACGGTTTCGGTGGCAATTCGGCGGCAGGTACGCCCAATCCGCATGACCAGTGGACCTCCCACAGGCATGCCACCGAAAGCCACCTGACTGCCGTGCTTGAAGCAGCAAAATACATAGAGCCGCCCCTGGCTGGTGTGTGCGTGTACGGTAGAGTGACCAGACAGCAAATGTGAAAAATCAGGACACGGGGTGGGAGGTAATAGGAACCTATATAAGAAAAATACCCCAAAATCAGGACAGTCCCTATAAAATCGGGACATCTGGTCACCCTGGTGTACGGGTCTGTGTGTGCATTTGTGTGTCTTTATGTTCCCAGTTCAGAGTGTGAATATATGTGGTTTCTTTTGTTTCTGCGTACATGTGGGTCTCCAATTGTGTGTGTGTGTGCGCACACGTATGTTCTCATATGCATGTGTCTCCGATTGTGTGTGTGGACATGTATGTTCACATGTGCAAGTTGTGGAGATATGTGTGTGTGCGTGCACATGTGCACAGAGGCAGATTAAGGTTTCCTGGGGCCCTGGGCCAGACCAAGTGGGGGGCCCCTCCCGCCTTCTGCCTGCAGCCCTGCTCACAGCCCCATCCCTTTCTGCCCATTCCCCAAGGCCTGCTGCCCCTGTTTTACCCAGGATCCCCCCACTCCACCCTCCACTGCAGCCCCGCAACCCCTTTTGCTCCTTTCTGACCCTCCCTCACAGACACAAGACCAGAGAAGCTTGGTCCCTGTGCCACAGCCCTGGGGCATAGCAGGGAGTTAGAGCTCCTCCAGTCCCAGGGCTGCAGCTGGGGTCCAGGTGCTGGGGCTTCCCCCACCACCCCCCGCCTGCCACTTCTGCTGGGGTCGGGCGCAGGAGCTTCCCCTGCCATCCCACGGCTTCTACCGGGGACAGGGTCAGGGGCCACTTGGGGGGCTCCCACACCCTGCCCGCCCAGCGGCTGGGACTCTGGGCTTCCGCTGCCTGGCGGTGGATTTTTTCCAGGCCTCCACACCTCCCGTTGGCCGGTGGCTAATCCACCACTGCATGTGCATGAGTCTCTGATTGTGTGCGTATGTGCATATGTACGGGTCTCCCATTCTGTTCATAGAATCATAGAATCATAGACTTTAAGGTCAGAAGGGACCATTATGATCATCTAGTCTGACCTCCTGCACAATGCAGGCCACAGAATCTCACCCACCCACTCCTGTATCAAACCTGTGTCTGAGCCATTGAAGTCCTCAAATCATGGTTTAAAGACTTCAAGGTGCAGAGAATCTTCCAGCAGGTGACCCATGCCCCACGCTGCAGAGGAAGGCAAACCCCCCCCAGGGCTTCTGCCAATCTGCCCTGGAGGAAAATTCCTTCCCGACCGCAAATATGGTGATCAGCTAAACCCTGAGCATGTGGGCAAGACTCACCAGCCAGACACCCAGGAAAGAACTCTCTGTAGTAACTCAGATCCCACCCCATCTAACATCCCCTCACAAGCCATTGGGCATATTTACCGCTAGTAATCAATGACAAATTAATTGCCAAAATTAGGCTATCCCATTATACCATCCCCTCCATAAACGTATCAAGGTTAGTCTTGAAGCCAGATATGTCGTTTGCCCCCACTACTCCCCTTGGAAGGCTGTTCCAGAACTTCACTCCTCTGATGGTTAGAAACCTTCGTCTAATTTCAAGTCTAAACTTCCAGATAGCCAGTTGATATCCATTTATTCTTGTGTCCACATTGGTTCTGAGCTTAAATAATTCCTCTCCCTCCCTGGTATTTATTCCTCTGATATATTTATAGAGAGCAATCATATCTCCCATCAGCCTTCTTTTGGTTAGGCTAAACAAGCCGAGCTCTTTGAATCTCCTTTCATAAGACAGGTTTTCCTCGGATCACCCTAGTAGCCCTTCTCTGTACCTGTTTGGACCATGTATGTTTCTGTTGTCTATTAATCCATGTGTCTCCAGCTTTGTGTGTTTCCGTGTCTCTTGTTATATGCGTGTGCATTTATATGCCTTTCTGTGTGTGCGTGTAAATCTGTGTGTCTCCAATGTGTGTGTGTGTATTTGTATAGCTCTGGTTCTGTGTGCGTGTGTGGGTCTATGTATCTTCCAGAGGATGTGTGAAAGCATGTATCTCTGGTTGTCAGTGCGTGTGTGCACATGCCTGTGTCTTTTCCAATGGGCGTGTGTGAGCATTTGTGTATCTCTAGTTGTGAGTCTGTGAGTGCATGCGCATGATGTTTGTGCCTCCCAGTGATTGCAAGTTAATATCTGTGTCTCTCTGGTTATGTCTGTACTCATGTGTCTGCATAAGTGTCCATGCATGCTAGTCTCATTGTGCTGGGTATTTCCCCCTCTTTATGATGGGACCTTACAAATCAACAACTGAGGCCTGGCTTTGTCCATTTCGCCGGTGCTGTCCAGAACAGAGTGACATAGGAAGGAGCCAGGGGGCTTTTGGGTGAAGATCAAGAATGACTCAGAAGGAATTAAGGAGGAAAAAATATAGGGGAAGGTAACATAGAAGTACAACATGACACACAACCCTCCAAAACACAACACACACTGGTTTAGTATGACACACGGAGGTCCTGCTCCTTCACTATCAAAGCCAGTGGAAGCTTTCCCATTGAGTTCAAAGGCAGTATTACTGAGCCTGATTGATTGTACGGCAGGCCCAGATGCTGCAAGCAGGGTGCACGTAGGTGGATCTACGTGTTCTCCAACCTCAACAACCTCTGCTCTGGCTACATATGTAAAACTCTTGTCCCTCGTCAGTGTGTGATTTATCTTATGGGCTGGCTTAAATGGGGATGCAGTTTGTCTTCTTGGTAGAGCAGGGGATTGGGAGTCAGGACTCCTGGGGCCTAATTCTTGGCTCTGCCACTTATTTCTTGTGCGATCTTGGGTCAGTCACTTAACAGCTCAGTGCCTCGGTTTCCTCATTTGTAGAAAGGGGATAAGGATACTGAGATGCCTCCAAGGGTCATTCTGAGGTGTGCTAGGCTAACGGCTGTAATGTGCTTTGAAATTGCTGGATAAAGGTGCAACTGGAGATCACAGTACTGTTGTCAGTGACAATTGACTATAGCTGGCTATTCATTCTAAAGGCCATGATTAGTCAGGAGCACTGAAGAAATGTTCCTTAGGTTAACAAAGTGTCACCGGGGCTTTTAAAAGCAAGACTGAGATCATCAGTGGGGTGATGTTTGGACTAGACCCAAAGGGTCTGTTCTTGGCAGAGGGCAATAGGACAAGCGCTGCTGGTTTGCTTGGTGATTTGAGTTCTAATCCTCTAAGAAGTCCCATCTCCTCCCCATTTACAGTGGAGGTAGGGGTCAGTGTCCTGGCTCCCCTGCCTGCCCACCCTTGGGGCCAGGAGTTCGTTCAGCAGGTCCCCTAATGCATGGGAGCAGGGGTCTTCCCAATAAAGAGAGCGTGAGCATCAATGAGTGCTCAGCCATTTGTTAGCTCAGAGTTTGCAGAGCCATGTACGTCCCTGCTGATGAATGCACAGATAGAAGAGTAAACAATGGCAGCCAGATTTCCTGCTGCAGTGAAAACATACCATTTGTCAAAGAGAGGAGAAAGAAGGGATGCAAACAACCTGAGGTTGGGCCATCTTGGGCGATGATCTGCTTAGATCTCATGAGCTGGGCAAAGTGTGACTCAATCAGGACTCAGCTTGACGAGGAATCTTACGTCTAGAGCAGGGGTGGCCAACCTGAGCCTGAGAAGGAGCCAGAATTTACCACTGTACATTGCCGAAGAGCCACAGTAATACATCAGGTTTCAGAGTAGCAGCCATGTTAGTCTGTATCCGCAAAAAGAACAGGAGTACTTGTGGCACCTTAGAGACTAACAAATTTATTAGAGCATAAGCTTTTGTGGACTACAGCCCACTTCTTCGGATGCATATCCACGAAAGCTTATGCTCTAATAAATTTGTTAGTCTCTAAGGTGCCACAAGTACTCCTGTTCTTTTTAGTAATACATCAGCAACCCCCATCAGCCCCCGCCCCCGCTACCCCCAGCACGTCAGGCTCGCCAGCAGCCCTGCCGATCAGCAGGAGCGCCACCAGCTTTTCCGCCGCCTAGGTCCCACCCAAAAATGCCGCCCCCCCCACAGAGGCGGTGGAAGGACCCGCCACAGAAATACCGCCGTGGTTGCCGCCCCCCAAATCGCAGCGCCCTAGGCAACCGCCTAGGTCGCCTAATGGGTTGCACCGGCCCTGACGATCAGCACCTCCCACTCCCTCCCTGTGCCTCCTGCGATCAGCTGTTTTGCAGTGTACAGGAGGCTCTGGGATGGACGGGGGAGGAGCAAGGGTGCAGCAGGCTCAGGGGAGGGGACGGGAGCCTTGGGGTAAGGGGTGGAGTGTGGGCGGGGCCTGGGATTGAGCAGTGGAAACTTGGCACCTGTAGCTCCAGCTCCGGAGTCAGCACCTATGCAAGGAGCCGCATATTAACTTCTGAAGAGCCGCATGCAGCTCCAGAGCCACAGGTTGGCCATCCCTGGTCTAGAGCTAGAGGAAGCAGTACTGGTGACTTCCCTCTGGGACAGGACGGACCCAATGTCCTTCCCTGGTGCTGGCGGAGCCTGGCAGGGATCAAACTGGGGGAATAATGGTACTTTCCCAAGTGTTGGCCACAAAAACTCCACCCACAAAAGTCAGCTCCGCCCACTTGCAGTGCCAAGACAAGATACAGAATACATGGTTCAGATGTCCAAAATACGATTGTGGGGGCTTTGCTGGGCATGCTGCTCTATTTAAAGGGAGCTGTTCTTTTGATAAAATATAAGAGCACAGGTCAGATAATTTGTGGTAATTAAAGATCTCCTGGCAAGTTTAATCAGTCAGGAAACCTGCTCAGTTAATTATTTTTAGCTGACTTAAAATTCCCCCTTCAATTCCAACCAGATTGAATATACTTTTGCCTTTCCAGAGGCACTACAGAGAGAGAAAGATAACACTGATGGCTCCCTCTTCCCAGTGGCCACATGGCAATTGCCTTTAGTATTAAGGGGGTTAGTCCCCATTCCATGTAGGGGACAAATTCCAATGGACAGGAAAGGACAGAATATACAAAGTACAAGTTTATGTGAAGTAATAAAGAGAGACTTATCCTGGAAAACTACAGCTGATCCTGATGCACAGGGGGAATATTCATAGATTCCAAGGCCAGAAGGGACCATTGTGATCACCCATCTGGCCTCCTGTACAGCACAGGCCAGAGACCTTCTTCTAAATAATCCCTAGAGCAGAGCTTTTAGACAAACATCCAATTTTGATTTGAAAATTGTCACCGAATCACAGGGTTAGAAGGGACCGCAATGGTCATCTAGTCTGACCGCCAGTCCGTGAAGGAGAATCCACCACAACCCTTGGTAAATTGTTCTGATGGTTAATTGCTCTCTGTACACCTTATTTCCAGTCTGCAGTTGTCTAGCTTCAATGTCCAGCCATTGGATGGTGCTATCCCTTTCTCTGCTAGACTGAAGAGCCCATTATTAAATAGTTGTTCCCCATGTAAGTACTTCTAGACTGTAATCAAGTAACCCCTTACCTCCTCTTTGTTAAGCTACATAGATTGAGCTCCTTGAGTTTCTCACTATAAGGCATGCTTTCTAATCCTTTAATTCATGGCTCTTCTCTGACCCCTCTTCAATGTATCAACATTCTTCCTGAAAGCATAAATATTCATTGAGAGGAATAAGCCTGGAAAGCAATAATGCTGAAAGAGAACTAGGTGTGAGTATGAGCAGTAACTTAGATATGAGTTTACCCTGGGAAGGGTTCTCCCTTCCCCCACACTTTTAAAGTCATTTACACCTGTGCAAAGCAAGCGTGAAGTGGATCTGCTTTAGCAGCATTGTAGACCCATGCTGCAGTGGTGGTTTTAACTACTGAGGTGCAAGGCAATAGAGCAGGGATCGGCAATCTTTGGCATGCAGCCCATCAGGATAAGCCCCTGGCGGGCTGGGCCGGGCCGGTTCATTTACTCATAGACTCATAGACTTTAAGGTCAGAAGGGACCATTATGATCATCTGGTCTGACCCCCTGCATGCTGCAGGCCACAAAACCGTCCCTACCCTTCCCTTGACTCTGCTGATGAAGTCCCCAAATCCTGTGTCTTGGTGATTTCAATTGGCAGAGAACCCTCCTGCTAGCGATCCCTGCCCCATGCTGCGGAGGAAGGCGAAAAACCTCCAGGGCCTCAGCCAATCTACCCTGGAGGAAAATTCCTTCCCGACCCCAAATATGGCGATCAGTAAGACCCCGAGCATGTAGGCAAGAGTCTCCAGCCTGACCCTTGTTAGCCATTATATTATTTACCTGCCCCATCTGCAGGTTTGGCTGATCATGGCTCCCACTGGCTGTGGTTCACCACTTCAGGCCAATGGGGGCTGCAGGAAGCAGTGTGGGCCGAGGGATGTACTGGCCGCCGCTTCCCACAGGCCCCATTGGCCTGGGATGACAAACCGCGGCCAGTGGGAGCTGCGATCGGCAGGTAAATAAACCGGCCAGGCCCGCCAGGGGCTTACCCTGACTGCGTGCCAAAGGTTGCCAATCCCTGCAATAGAGAATCAGTCCCAGTGTGAGTTTAGGAGAGGCACCTCACCATGGAGCAGAGACATGGCTGTCCCTCTGCATACAGCTCTAGTGAGACCCTCGCCCTTGGAGTACTGTGTTTGCTCTGGACCCTTCTTAGGGTGCCCAGAAAGCAAGTGTGAAAAATCAGGACAAGGGGTGGGGGGCAATAGGGGCTTATATAAGACAAAGCCATGAATATTTGAACTGCCCCTATAAAATCAGAACATCTGGTCACCCTAACCCCTCTGTCTGAGGCATCACATCATGGAACAGGGAGGGGATGGGTTCACTCTTTACATGACTCTGGTGTGCTTGCACCTAGAATATTGTGTTCAGTTCTGGGTACCTCGCTGCCAGAGATTTCTTGACGAAGTGGAGGGAGTTCAGAGAACAACAAAGAGCAGGATGGGTGCAGAGGGAGTGACTTGGGAGGAATGATTAAGAGATCTGGAAGGCATCTCCTCACCTCGGGGGGAAGCACTCACTCCCACTGCATGTTAAGTAGAGGAGAATAAACATCTAAGAACATCTAGCTTGGCCCAGCAATGATCAAGGGCCTACAAGATGTTGAGGTGTTGGACATCATCTTGCCTAACCCACTGGGGATTGAACCAGGGACCTCCAGAGCTAAAAGTACAGGCTTCTACAGCTTGGGATAAAGTACCACAGCTAGAACTAGCCCCAACTCCAACCTTTGGTGGCTGGGATACAGCTTGGGACCTGTAGCCTACACTCACCAGTAGGTAACACTGAACACTCTCAACTCCTATTAGCTTTGGCAGGAGTTGAGGACACCCATTCCCCACCAGAATGCACTCAGCACCCCCCAGGACTGGGCCCAAAAAGTGGATATGACCATCTGCAAATACCTAAGGGTGCAGGCACCATAGAGCAAGGGGTGTTATTTAGCATCTGTCACACTGACACTATTGGTTCAGAGACGGGTTGCAGAGCTGTGGCATGTGAAAGGGGATGTAGATTGGATGCTACTGCAGCTGCCCTCAGAAGTGAGGCTGCTGGAGGCTGCTGGTCTCTGCATGTGATGCTGCTCATCTTGACCCAAGAGGCCTTCTGATTGGAGCAAGATGAAGCTGTGTGTGCTGGGACAGGTAGTCTCTGTAGACAACCTTTCTGCTTTAAAGATGGGGAAAGGGCTGCACTTCACTCCGTTTGATACAAACAAGGTGGATTACTTTGATTTTCTAATGTGGACCTTGGATGGGTACAATTTAGGGGTGTCCTTATTGTAGCCTGTTATGAGGGCTGCGGGTTGCCAGAGAGGGACAAGAATTGGCATCCTTCGAGTGTCTGGTCCCAAGGCTGGTGGGATGCAGGAGTTCTTCCAGGCATATTCATTGGCACACCAGGATGGGGGATGTGATGCTATCGGTGAATCAGACACCTCCATGTGTCCCATCATCTCCTGTGTTGAAGGAAGCCATGTTAACCATTTTGGTGAACCCTCAGTCCTCAGGCAACCCAACACCTCTACCAAAAACCAAGGAAAGAAAGCCTAAAAGGGCGAAGAAGGATTTTCATTATGAAGTTAATTAGCTTCTGCGCCAAGCTGCACCTTTTCAAGAGGAGGAATTAGAGGGATTTAATTGCTTTATCAGCCTTCTCTTTGATTCTCAGCAATCAGGCCGATTCCATTTAATTTAACTGCCACAGATGAGAAGAGAATTGATGCACTCACCTGCCTCGGAGCAGAAAGAGAGAGGGAGCAAGAAAAGTCAGAGAAATTGGCAAATATAGTGTCTGCAGATTAATGAAAACCAACAGCATTTGCTCACAATTGGAAGCGATATGCCTGCCCCGAGGTGTTTGGAGCGGTGCGTGTGCTGCTGCGCACCGTGACGTGAGACCCACCTTAATGGGAGGGAAGGGGGGAAATGGGGTGGACCTGCCCTGGGGAAACAGGGAAATGTATTTCCAAGATGATCGGGGATCAATTAATGGGTGGCTATGAAGGGGGGGCTGGGGAAAGAACAGCAGTGTCTCATGCTGGCCTATCAGCAGGTCACTGTGCCAGTGAGATTGGTGTAATATTTGTTACATTTTCTGCCGATGGACTGCTTCTCCCCTTGTGGGATGAAGGGCTTGGTAACATCATGGGTGATGCTGATGAGCTGTGTGTTCTTTTGTGGGGGTGCAGAAAACTGCAGTTGTGTGACTCCTTACTGTCTTATTTCCACCCCACATCGGTATGGGACTCCCCTTTCCTTGGACATAGTCGATGGAGGGGGGACAAGAGACAAAAACAACAGGAAGAAGAGAAGAGGAGAAATGGAAGGGAGAGAAGGAGGAAGAACCATCAAGTGTTAAGGAAGGGAGAGGGGAAGTTGAGGGGGGCAGAACTGGGGATCTATCAAGGCAGGGGTGTGTTGGAAAGCATGTCTCAGGCAGATCCAAATAGGATTCCAGCATCACACGTCTCTCTCAGTGCTTCCCAACGGTAATCCCTTCAGCAATGCTAGCTCCCAGTGGGGTGCTGAAAGGAGGTTGCTCCCTCATTTTATAGTAAAGGCCTTTGTTTTGCTGAATGTAGAAGCTCTGCTTTGTTCTTAGTCTCAGCAAAGGTGAGATTCCAGCCCAGATCTTCAGGGAGGGACCTTGCCCCAATGAAGCTGATGAGACTTGGTTGGGTAGGACCAGCCATTCAGGGTAGGGTGACCAGATGTCCTGTTTTTAAAGGGACAGTCCCGTTTTTGGGGGGGTTTTCTTATATAGGCGCCTATTACTCCCTATCCCCGTCCCTTTTTCCCCCACAGTTGCTATCTGGTAACCCTAATTCAGGGAGTAAGCACATTCTCTTTTCTGGTGGGACATTAGACTAAGAAAATCAATGAAGCTGGTGGACAGTTTTCGGATGGAATGTTTTCCCCTCAGAAAACGTTGTTTCATCAAATCTGAAACTTCCCAAGGGAATGTGTCAATTTTGATGAAATTTTGTTTCTGAATTCTCTGCCTCTCTTGCCTCCCCCCTGAAAAAAAGCCTTTCCATGAGGTTGAAACATTCTCTTTTGACATTTTCGGAATGGAATGTTATGATTTTCTGTTTCAACACAACTTTTCATTCAGCAATTGTTTTTATTTTATGATATGAAATTTACTGGTACCAACAAATCGGAACATCTGTGTCCAAACTAAACATTTTGATTTTATCAGAATGATTTTTTCTTCAGTTTACCCCCAGACAGAATGTTTTCTGAAATACCGTTTCAGGTACAATTTCGAAATTTGTGGTTTCCATTCCAATTCGGAATGAAACAAATTTAGAAATCACAAGGATTTCCTGTGAAATGGAAATTCTGGCTCCTGCACAGCTCCAATATTCAGGGCTCTTGAGTGAGCCCCTGAGAGCATCAGGACATAATCCCATCACTGGTTTATAGTGCTGATGCCATTGTAAGTAGTTGATAGTCCAAGTTTTAGATGTTTTAACTCTCACATGCTTCTCAGCTGTACTAGGCTTTTGCTTGTCATTTACACTGGATTGGTCTTTTGGGTAGAATTTGAAGATGAGGAGGATTATTATTCACAAAAAGCCAGGCTGAGATGAGGTTAGACCAGCTATCTGTTCGTAGGCCCTGGTACAAGCACACACACACACACACACCAGCCCTTGACCCCAAAGGGCTGACAATCTAAATAGACAGAGCATCCAAGGCATAGAGAGGTGAAGTGACCCAGAGCAGCAAGGGACTCTGGGTAACCAGCAAGGGTGTAGGTCACATAGTAGGATCATCTGGGCACATCTCAATCAAACACCTGCTATCACAGAATCCTCAGTGGCAGCTCAAGCCCTCCTGTTCTCTGCCTGTGGCATACCAGAGTGTAATACTTCAGTCTCATTCACTCCAGTCATTGGGTTTAGTATGTGGGTGGTGGCCTGGGACACAGGAGTCAGACTAGTGGATCTGAAAGTCCCTTCCGGCCTTAAACTATGACACAGGCCGAGTTGTTCAGCTGGTTGGTAGCAGAGCCTGGAACAGAACTCAGGTCCCCTGACTCCTACTCTAGTGAGCTAACAACTAGATCACATTGTCTCACTAACAGCTCCTCCCTCAGCTGGAAGCCAGAGACCAGTGTAGATAAGAAACTGGGGTGGTTAGAAGCGGTCACCTTAGCTAGAACCCAGAGTTCAGTCTTAGAAGACAAAGCTGGCTCTTGGCTAGAGCCCAACACCCTTGGGTGGAGACTTAGAAAGCAGCAGCCTGGTGGTCTGTAATTGAAGTCCCGGGAGGGAAATCTCACCTGGCAACCCAGCTCGGCTCAGCCCTGGCGGTTAGATGAAGGGGTTAATAAGGTATTATTTCCCAGCAAAAGCCCTGACGCTGCATTTCCTCATGCCTGCCTGCCAGGCTTGGCCTAGCTCTGTGGATCAGAGGCTGGTTATCACTAATATTGAGCTGTTGTAACCTCTGTCCCCTTTGATTAAAGCGGTGCTGCTGTGAATTTCTCACTTAATCACGCCTTGGCTGGCGGGGTCAGCTTGCAACTCGGCAAGTTCAGAAAACTACAGTAGAGGAGAGAAAGGTAAAATGTATTATGCAAATGTGATTATGATTGAGTCAGACTCCACCTGGCCCAGACCTCCTGCCACCGGCAAAGCTGAAGAGATATTAATAAAGAATCTGTCCTTCTAAGAGCTGATCTGTCCAGACGGGGAGTGGATAGGAGAAGCAACTCTTGCTCCCCGCGACCTGCTGCATTGTTGGGGGGTGCAGGGTAGACAATGTTCCTGGAGTGTGTGGGGTGGTCAGGATGCTGGGGGCAGAGAACGTGACTGCCCAGTGTTTTCCAGCCCTATGGTTGGCTCTTTACAACTGTTCCATGGAGCACATGGAAATGAGATCTTAGCCAAAAGGCCCAGAAGCAAGAGCACTTCTTTCTGCTCTTCTCCTTGGGGTGCGCGGGGACAGTGGGAGGTGGCAGGTGGCCTAGCAACTTGTGGCTGATTCCAAATTCCCCAGGAGAGTCAAAGCAGCTTGTTGGTCTCATGGGGACTAGGAGCCTGGGTACAAATCCTCAGGGAAAAACTAGGATGCTGGTAAATTTGTCAGACTGGATGAGCACAGTGGTCCCTTTGGGTCTTAAAGTTTCTGAGAATGCACAAGCAGGAGGGAGGCACAGAATCAGGAATCAAGAGATCTGGATTCTGGCACAGGCTTGCTATGGGCATCTCCTTTCCTGGTGCCTCAGTTTCCCTGCCTGTACAATGCTACTACTGTGCAGAGGGGGTGTGAACATTGGCAAAGTGCTTTGAGGCGCTTTAGAAGGGCACACTATTGCAGTAACTCCTGGAGGGCACAGCCCAGAAACACAGTGTGGGAAAGGCCCAGCCTACCTCCAACAGTTTATAAACTAAGCAGAGAAGACAGGCAAGAAGTGGGAAGAGAGCCAGAAGCAAAGGGTCTTGCCCAAGGTCACCCAACCAGTCAGTGGCAGAGTCAAGAATAGACTCCAGAGTCCCGAGCCAGTACTGTTCCCTTTGGACCACACTACAGATCTCTCTCTTTCCTGCCAGCCTCCCACCAAGAGTTCTTCCTGGCGGCACTGTCTTGCTGAGGATTGCTTTGTTAAGCTGAGCCTGGGAAGGAACAGGTGGGGGTGTTCCGAGGACACTCATGGGGAAATGGGGCTGCAGGGGTGCTGCTGGGATGCTGCTGAGTGGTAGGTGAGGGGAGAGACCAAGCAGGAGAACTCCTGACATGGAGCAAAGCAGGGCTGATCTGGGGAGCAGGGCCCAGGGAATGGCTAGGAAAGCAGGGCCACTTCTGTGGTTCTGCAGTGCTGGTCTGAGCCAGGGAGCAGAGCACAGGGGGTGGGAGTGGGGGGGCGCTGGCAGAGGAGTGAGCACGGCGGGGCATTCCTGATCAGACCCTCTAATTAACTGCTCGCTCTTGTTTTATTTCCTTCAATCTTTCCATTTTTGCATCATTTGTTTCCCTGTTCGAGCGAAACAGCGAGAAACTTTTTAAAATTTAAATTCTGAAGTGCTGGAGCTGGGCTCCCGCTGGGGAGAAAGTCCTGGAGCTCTGCTCCTGATGGCTTTGGGAATGGATGGTGATGTTTCATTGATTCCCGCTCCCTTCCAAAGGCAGGTACCATTCTGCTCGCTCGGGTCATGTGCTCCTCATTATGTGCTCAAACCTCAGAAGCAGGGGCCTGGAACTACAATGCCTGCTGCTATTTGAAAGGCCCCTAAGCTTGAATTTTAGTAGGTAACACAGGCAGATATCTTCCCATCATGGGTTCTTTCTCTATTTATGCCTGCCTTTCCCTTGGTTGCTTCTTGCTGTGTTGCTATAGACGCCACAGATATTTATTCTGTATTTATTAGAGGTGTCAAATGCTCCTGCACATGTGGCTCAGGGAACATGGACTAGTGAGTGATCTAATTAAAATCACATGCAATCCCCTCTTTAATGAGGGAACACTAATGCTTAGTGCTCTTTGTCCAAGTGCTCTAGGAAAGTAACAGCATTATGGTCCCCGTTGTGCAGCTGGAGGAACTGAGGGACCGAGAGGAAAGTGACTAACCCAAGAGCACGTAGTGAGGCAGTGGCAGGACTGGGAATAGGACCTAGGGCTCCTGATAGGCCGGTAGCCTATCCCCTGCACTACACTGCCATCCTAGAAAAAATGGATTGTCTCCTAATCTAGCTGCCCCCACACCCACTGCAGACCTCTGAGAGAAGAGATTGGCCATGCACCATGCTCTAAAGGTAATAAACTGAGCTTCTGGCTGGGGAAGCAGATGCCACAGTCAAAGGTTCTCCACTGAGAGCTCCTAGCAGCCAGCCCTATGATGTTTCAATCTAAGGACTGTTAACTTGAGCAGCCAGCTGGTCTCAATCAGCAGATAAAGGCAGATAGCACTGAACAGGGCTCTGTAAACCAGACTCAGTGCCTTGTACTGCTCCTGTGAATTGTAAACCAGTGCGGCGACTGAAGAATGGGTATGATGGGCCACCTCCTCAGCTAGGGTGACTCTGTGCCCAGCTGAGGATCTGGCCCTGGGTGCAGGATGTTCCCAGTGGCAGCAGCATGCAGCACAAGCTGGACTTCAAAAGTGCCCTTCAACTATAGTGTAGTTTCCAGTAGCAACTCCAGATCAGTATTTTGGACGGGTCACTGTAACTTCTGACTGTGCCTCCCCACCTTGGGCTGGAGTTGATAATTTGTTCATGGAAGTGGAGGCCTTATTCCTCCCTGGGGGCAGTCCTGCTGTTACAGCGCCCCCGACTGGCGTGGGCGTGGCACACCAGAGCAGCTGCCTCTGCCTGCACTCCCCCTATAGAAACTGGACATGCCACAACAAGCAGCCAGGGATGGTGCATGGAAACAGGGATGAGGCTGGGTTAGGGTGAGAGTTTGATCCAAATCTGTCCTCACATTGAGATCAACAGGCGCTTCAGCTAGGGTGACCAGATGTCCCGATTTTATAGGGACAGTCCTGATTTTTGGGTCTTTTTCTTATATAGGCTCCTATTACCTCCTACCCCCGTCCTGATTTTTCACACTTGCTATCTGGTCACCCTACATGAAGCATTTACCCTAGGCCAGTGCTGGGTGTGCCTGATGATCCTGCCCACATTTTGTGCCCTGTCGTATTCATAGCCCAGGCATGTCAAAGGCAGAAGCGCCCCCTGTAGGCCTTGTTCCCTGGGTCTCACTGCAGCTAGTCTCTCTCTCCCCCACCTGAATGTCTTCCCATCTTTCCTATGGCCCATCTTCCTCTTTGCCTTCTATGGCAACAGTGGCTGGCTTATTCTCAGGAGACTCACCAGGCAAGAGGCAACCCAAAGCCACAAGCTGGGCTTCTTTTACCTTGAAAAGGAGTAGCCAGGAAGGGACCCCATTTGCCTAGAACATCAGCATTTCTTCAGCCCAGGGAGGGAGGAGAGGTATTTGGGTTCAGGAAGTGGAACAGCTGATAGGTGAGAACAAGGCTGAGGATTTTCTGTCACCACACAGGACTAGTCACCCCTGCATACTCCCACCCAGTGCTGGAGAGGTTTGCTCCTCCTGGGAAGAGGGGGTGAACTCTGTCTCCATGTTCATCCAATCCTAGGCCTCTTCCCCCACCACCAGTGGACCCCAAATGCCCCCCAACCCAGGCCTAGACCCCACCATTATATTTATTCACAGGGGCTGGGATTTCGAAAAGAGCTGAATGAAGTTGACACCCAGTTCCTACTGACAGCCAATTGGAGTTGGGCACCTCCCTCCCATGGTTAAGGTGCTTGGGAGCACTCTGCTGTACTCTGTGTACGGCTGTGCACAATGAGAGATTCACAGCTCCCTGCCCCCATACTCTGGGAAGCCTGACACTGCACCCCCTTTGGCTGCTTTGGAAATCCAACCTCCGGGTTTTTCCATCCCCAATGCTCTCCTGGAACCACAGAATCATAGAACCATTGGGTCAGATGACTGCAGAGGTCATCTCGTCTAACCCCTTGCCAAGGTGCAGGAGTTGTTGGGTCTAACCCATCCAAAACAGATGGCTGCTCAGTCTCCTTTGGACAACCTCCAGTGAAGGAGCTTCCACAATCTCCCTAGGCATCTGTTCCACTGTCCTACTGGTCTTACAGTTAGGAAGTTTTTCCTGAGATTTAATCTAAATCTGCTCTGCTGTAGTTTGAACCCATTGCCTCTCATCCTGCCTTCTGTGGCAAGACAGAACAATTTTTCCCCATCTTTTTTATGGCAGCCTTTCAAGTATTTGAAGACAGTTATCATATTCCTGTCCTTAATCTCCTCTTTTCCAAACTAACAATACCCAGTTCCTTCAGCCTTTGCTCACATGGCTTGCACTCCATCCCTTTGACCATCCTTGTTGCTTGCCTCTGGATCCTTTCCAGTTTCTCTACATCCTTTCTATACAGTAGTAACCAAAATTGGACAGTACTCCAGCTGAGGCCTAACCAGTGCCAAGCACAGCGGTACTATCACCTCCTGTGACTTGCATGCTCTGCCTCTGTTAATGCATCCCAAAATTGCATTTGCTTTTTTCACACTAGCATCATATTGTTGGCTCATGTTGAGGCTGTGATCCTAACGGATTGCGGGGGGGATTTTCTAAAGTGCCTAAGTGACTAAGGAGCACAAGCCCCAATAGGACTGTAGCGCCTCAATTACCTAGGCACCCTGAAGTCCAGCCTTGCTCTCCAATGATCATGCAATTGGCCAGACTGAACTGCACAGTCACTCTGGGGTAGGGGAGCCAGACTGGTCATTGCCAAGCCTGGCAACATACTCTAGCAAGGCCTCGGGGAAGTTGTCTGTGGGAGTCATTGATCCCCATCTGCAAGGCACTACGCTAGGTTACCTGAAGGCATGGGAGGGGCTACCCCACCCTACCTGAGCCTCACTTGTCAGGGAGTGTCCTTTGGATCAGCTGTCTGCTGTGTTCTTCTCTCCTCACCACCCAGCCTCCTGCAGGCGATTCCATTATGGAGCCTTGGGGCGAATCCCAGTCCTCCCCTCCAACCCTTCTATGCTGCCCTGGCAGGATATATGGGAGCCAGGGGAGTCACAGCAGCCCAACACTGCCTTGGTACAAAGCCCAGCGCAGGCAAGGTGGCAGGAGCAGGACTAGAGGTGGGAATGGCCATGGTGGGATGGATCTGTAACTCACACTGCTACAGAGATTGAGCTGCTGTGGACCATAGATAATCCTTAAGGGGCTGCCATGAATTAGAGCATTCCTGGGGCTGCTCTGATTTACACTGGGGACCAATTTCATCCCCCAGCGTAGCCCAGCATCCCAAGGGTGCCAAAAATGGCTTAAAGCTACCTCCTTCTGTCTGGAGGTGCAACGTAAAACCTCAGCCTTATTGTTGTCACAGCTGAAGCTTTTAGAGTGTGCCCATCACCATAATATCCTGCCTTTCCCCCCTCCTCTTCTTCCTCCACTCTTTCTCTCAGTCTTCCTTTCCCTTCTCTCTTCCCCCTCTGCCTTCCACTCCCCTGCCTGAGTTTGCTGCCTCTTGATTAAAATGTTGACTTTAACTTGGAATTAACCTGATTAATGTAATTGAAAGTAAAAGTCCACTGCTCAGCACTTTGGATGATGAGTGGAGATGGATTGAGAAAGAAAGCTTTCAGATTGAATACACTTCTCTCCTCTGGCTGTTAATTGCACCGTTTACTGGTACCTGACTCGCTGACCGTCAGTGTTTAGGCCAGTTAATGATGATACACAGTCCATACTTTCTAGAGATAATTAAAAAAAAACATTTCAGCAGACACTGTGCTGCAGGGAGCTTTCCTGCCTGTTGCAGTCAGCAGGCCCCAGGGCTTGCAGCGTTTGAAGATGGAAACGACTGCTCCTTGGGTGCACTGAGTTGAGCTGGCCTTTGTTCTGCTGTTTGGGAGGGAGGAGAAATGGTAGCAGTTCTAAACTCCTGCTCTAATGCGCTGGACTCCAGAGTGTAAGATAGCCGGTGCCCAGTTAGATCTCTGGGGCAGGAAACTTGTCACCATGCTTCTTATGAGGAAGACTGGTCTTGTGGGTAAGGCCCAGGGATGAGACTTAGCAGCCCTGGGTTTGATTCCTTACTCTAGGCCAGATTCTTAAGTATTTAGGAACCTAACCAGGCAGATAAGCACCTAGCTGCCTCACTCTTATTGAAACCCACGGGACTGAGGTGTTGATGTACATTTAGAAGTCCCCTTATCTACTTCTTTAGGCACCTAAAGGCTTGTTAAAATCTGGCCCTCTGTGCTTCAATTCATGATCATGAAACATTCACTGAGAGAAGGGGCAGGTGGGTCCCCATTTTACAGATGGGGCGTTTCAGAGTCCATATGGAAGCAGGAAGGCAATGGAGGCAGGGAACCCAAGCATGATATGGTTAATGGCCCGGCAGCTCAAGAAGCTATTCAGATCAAATCTGGTCACAGCCACACCATGAGAAAGAAACGTCAATTGTAGTGGGAGAAACGTAAGATGCGGGTTGGGGTGCTGGAGAACTTTGTCTAGCAAATAACCAACCACATCCAACAAATAGCCAGACATCCTTTAAATGGCCCAGAAACATAACACCCGGCAAAGAATCGGCAGGAGCTATGAGAGAGATCAGGACATTGCAGAGAAACTAAAACCCCATCTTGTTGTGGCAATCTTCACCGCAGATGATGTTGTGGAGATCCCTTCCCTGGACCTAGTCTGTTCAGGCAAAAAAGGTGAGGCACTGTCAGAGACTGAGGTGTTAGAAGAGGAGGAGGTGGGGGTAAAGTATATTAGAACAAGCCCCCAGGTGTAGATGGTTTCACACAAGGGTTCTGAAGGACCTTAAGAATGAAGTGGCTGAGCTGTTGATACAAACATGGACTCTCTCATTGAAATCAGCTACTATACCAGAGGGGGGGCAAATGTTACATCTACCGTTTAAATGGCGCTAGATGTGATGCAGAGAAGTGCTGAAAACCTTTACTTCAGTACCAGGTAAATTGGTTGAAACAAGAATTAAATGCAAATGTGATTGAAATATCAACAATATCTAATGGAAGGTAGTGAGACCACATGGTCTAACAATCCCACCAGCTTTAATATGGCCAGTGCCCTCACACAACAGTGTCTGCATCCCCACTCACCAGAAACCCATCTAATGGAGGAAGGGGAAGCCCAGGACAGCACAATACAGAGAAACCAGCCCAGTGTCTGTGAAGGTAAATCCTTCCTCTCCAGTCTACTAAAACTCTGAGAGTAACAAGAAAATCAGAGATAAAGGAGAATTGATTGAGATAATTTTATTTGAACTTGTAAAAAGCCTTTGACAAAGTCCCCTACAGGAGATGTTAAGGAAAGAAAGTAGCCATGCGGTGAGAGGCAAAGTACTTTCCTGGATCAGAAATGGGCTAAGGGGTAGAAATCCAAGAGTAACTAGTCAATGTTTAATGCGATGAAAGATTAGCACGGGTGACCCATGGCTTTGTAATAGTGCTCAAGTTGTTTAGCACAGAATCATAGAAATGTCAGGCTGGCAGTGTCCTCAAAAAGGTCATCTAGACCACCCCCGACATTGAGGGAGGCTTACGTACCTCTAGATAATCTCTGACAGGTGTCTGTGTAACCTATTCTCCAGTGATGGGGATTCCACAACCTCCCTTGGTAACCTGTTCCAGTGCTCAACTACCCTTAGAATTAGAAAGTTTTTCCTAATATCCAATATAAATCTTCCATGTTGTAAACTGAGCTGATTCCTTCTTGTCATGCCTTCTGTGGACACAAAGAACAATTGATCACTGTTCTTTTTATAAGAACATTTTACATATTTGAAGACTGTTATTAGATCCCCCCTCAGTCTTCTCTTCTTGAGACTAAACATGCCCAGTTCTTTCAATCTTTCCTCACAGGTTGTGTTTTCTAAACCTGGTTATCATTTTTGTTGCTCTCCTCTGGACTCTCTCCAATTTGTCCACATTGTTCTTAAAGTGTGGCACCCAGAACTGGACATAATATTCCAGCTGAAGCTTCACCAAAACTGAGTAGAGCGGGACAATTACCTTCCGTGTCTTACATACGACACTCCTGTTAATATACCCCAGAATGATATGAGCCTTTTCTGCAACTGAATCACACTGTTGGCTCATATTCAGTTTGTACATAAGAACGGCCATACTGGGTCAGATCAAAGGTCCATTAAGTCCAGTATCCTGTCCTCTGACAGCAGCCAATGGTAGGTGCCCCAAAGAGAATGAACAGACAGGTTATCATCAAGTGATCCATGCCTGGTCACCCAATCCCAGCTTCTGGCAAACAGAGGCTAGGGAAAGCATTCTTGCCCATCCTGGCTAATAGCCATTGATGAACTTATCTTCCATGAATCTATCTAGCTCCCTTTTGAACCCCGGTATAGTATTGGCCATCACAACACCCTCTGGCAAGGAGTTCCAGAGGCTGACAGTGCGTTGCGTGAAAAAATACTTTGTGTTTGTTTTAAACCTGCTACCTATTAATTTCATTTGGTGTCCCCTTGTTCTTGTATTATGAGAAGGAGTAAATAATACTTCCTTATTTACTTTCTCTATACCACTCATGATTTTATAGACCTCTATCATATCCCCCCTTAGTTGCCTCTTTTCCAAGCTGAAAAGACCCAGTCTTATTAATCTCTACTCATACAGAAGCCGTTCTATACCCCTAATCATTTTTGTTGCCCTTTTCTGAACCTTTTCCAATTCCAATATATCTTTTTTGAGATGGGGCGACCACATCTGCACACAGTATTTAAGGTGTGGGCATACCATGAATTTATATAGAGGCAATATGATATTTTCTGTCTTATTATCTATCCCTTTCTTGATGATTCCCAGCATTCTGTTTGCTTTTTTGACTGCCGATGCACATTGAGTGGATGATTTCAGAGAACTATCTACAATGACTCCAAGATCTCTTTCTTGAGTGGCAACAGCTAATTTAGACCCCATCATTGTATATGTATAGTTAGGATTATGTTTTCCAATGTGCATTACTTTGCATTTATCAACATTGAATTTCATCTGCCATTTTGTTGCCCAGTCACCCAGTTTTGTGAGATCCTTTTGTAGCTCTTCGTAGTCTGCCTGGGACTTAACTATCTTGAGTAGTTTTGTATCATCTGCAAATTTTGCCACCTCACTGTTTACCCCTTTTTCCAGATCGTTTATGAATATGTTATATAGGACTGGGTCCAGTACAGATCCCTGGGGGACACCACTATTTACCTCTCTCCATTCTGAAAACTGACCATTTATTCCTACCGTTTGTTTCCTATCTTAATCAGTTACCAGTCCATGAGAGAACCTTCCCTCTTATCCCATGACTGCTTATTTTGCTTAAGAGCCTTTGGTGAGGGACCTTGTCAAAGGCTTTCTGAAAATCTAAATACACTATATCCACTGGATCTCCTTTGTCCGCATGCTTGTTGACCCCCTCAAAGAATTCTAGTAGATTGGTGAGGCATGATTTCCCTTTACAAAAACCATGTTGACTATTTCCCAACAAATTATGTTCATCTATGTGTCTGACAATTTTGTTCTTTATGATAGTTTCAATCAATTTGCCCGGTACTGAAGTGAGGCTTACTGGCCTGTAGTTGCCAGGGTCACCACTGGAGCCCTTTTTAAAAATTGGCGTCACATTAGCTATCCTCCAGTCCTTTGGTACAGAAGCTGATTTAAATGATAGGTTACAAGTGACAGTTAGTAGTCCTGCAATTTCACATTTGAGTTCCTTCAGAACTCTTGGGTGAATACCATCAGGTCCTGGAGACTTATTATTGTTTCTTTTATCAATTTGTTCCCAAACCTCCTCTAATGACACCTCAATTTGGGATAGTTTCTCAGATCTGTCACCCAAAAAGAATGGCTCAGGTTTGGGAATTTCCCTCACATCCTTAACAGTGAAGACCGATGCAAAGAATTCATTTAGTTTCTCCACAATGGCCTTATCATCTTTGAGTGCTCCTTTTAGCATCTCGATCGTCCAGTGGCCCCACTGGTTGTTTAGCAGGCTTTCTGCTTCTGGTGTATTTAAACATTTTTTTGCTATTAGTTTTGGAGACTTTGGCTAGCTGTTCTTCAAATTCTTTTTTGGTCTTTCTAATTATATTTTTACACTTCATTTGCCTGAGTTTATGCTCTTTTCTATTTTCCTCATTAGGCTTTATCTTCCACTTTTTAAAGGATGCCTTTTTGCCTCTCACTGCTTCTTTCACTTTGTTTAACCACGGTGGCTCTTTTTTGGTTCTCTTACTATGTTTTTTAAATTGGGGTATACATTTAAGTTGAGCCTCTATTATAGTGTCTTTAAAAAGTTTCCACGCAGCTTGCAGGGATTTTACTTTTGGTATTGTACCTTTTCATTTCTGTTTCACTAACCTCCTCACTTTTGTGTAGTTCCCCTTTCTGAAATTAAATGCTACAGTGTTGGGCCGCTGTGGAGCTTTCCCCACCACCGGGATGTTACATTTAATTATATTATGGTCACTATTACATTCATCTGTTGGACCTGATCCTGTGCTCCACTTAGAACTAAATCAAGAATTGCCTCTCCTCTTGGGGGTTCCAGGACCAGCAGCTCCAAGAAGCAGTCATTTAAGGTGTCAAGAAACTTTATCTCAGCATCCCTTCCTGAGGTGATATGTGCCCAGTCAATATGGGGATAGTTGAAATCCCTCATTATTATTATTATTATTATTGAGTTTTTTATTTTAATAGCCTCTCTAATCTCCCTGAGCATTTCAGAGTCACTAACACCATCCTGGTCAGGTGGTCTGTAATATAGCCCTCCTGCTATTTCTTATTTTTCAAGCATGGAATTACTATTCATAGAGATTCTATAGTACAATTTAGTTCATTTAAGATTTTTATTTCATTTGATTCTATGCTTTCTTTCACATATAGTGCCACTCCCCCACCAGCACGACCTATTCTGTCCTTCCGATATATTTTGTACCCTGGAATTACTGTGTCCCATTGATTATCCTCATTCCACCAGGTTTCTGTGATGCCTATTATATCAATATCCTCATTTAATACTAGGCAATCTAGTTCATCCATCTTATTATTTAGACTTCTAGCACTGGTATATAAGCATTTTAAAAACTTGTCATTTTTTGGCTGTCCCCTATTGCATGACGTAATTGAATGGGACTTTTTTTCATTTGACTGTTTCTCATCAGCTCCTCCCTGTATTCCATCCTCTCCTCCTTATTAGGACATAGAGAATCTCCATTTATAGATCCTCCCCTAAGGGATGTCCGAACCACATGCTCCTCCGCACCTGTTGGCTTTCCCCCAGCCCTTAGTTTAAAAACTGTTCTACGACCTTTTTAATTTTAAGCGCCAACAATCTGGTTCTGTTTTGGTTTAGGTGGAGCCCATCCTTCCTGTATAGGCTCCTCCTCTCCCAAAAGCTTCCCCAGTTCCTAATAAATCTAAACCCCTCTTCCCTACACCATCGTCTCATCCACACATTGAGACCCTGCAGTTCTGCTTGTCTAACTGGCCCCTGCACGTGGAACTGGAAGCATTTCAGAGAATGCTACCATGGAGGTCCTGGACTTCAATCTCTTTCCTAGCAGACTAAATTTGGCCTCCAGGACCTCTCTCCTATCCTTCCCCATGTCGTTGGTACCTACATGCACCATGACCACCGCCTCCTCCCCAGCACTACACATAAGCCTATCTAGATGTCTCGAGTGATCTGCAACCTTCGTACCAGGCAGGCAAGTCACAATGCGGTTCTCCTGATCATTGCAAACTCAACTATGTTTCTAATGATTGAATCGCCCATTACTAATACCTGTCTCTTCCTAATAACTGGAGTTCCTCACCTGGAGAAGTATCCTCAGTGCAAGAGGATACCACATCATCATCTGGGAGGAGAGTCCCAACTATGGGATCCTTTCCCCCTGCTCCAATTGGATGGTCTCCTTCCCTGAGGCTTTCATCTTCCTCAACAGCACAGAGGCTGTCAGACCAGGGGTGGGCCCGTTCGACTGTGTCCCGGAAAGTCTCATCTATGTACCTATCTGTCTCCCTTAGCTCCTCCAGCTCAGCCACCTTGGTCTCCATAGACTGTAGAGGGTCTCTGAGGGCCAGGAGCTCCTTGCACCGAATGCATACAAATGCCACCAGCCCATAGGGCAGGTAATCATACATGCTGCATTGGGTGCAATAAACTGGGTAGCTCCCACTCTGTCCTGGACTTCTGCCTGCATTATCTTTTTATTCCCGAAGCTTGTTCCCTTGTTGGTGCTTTGTTTTTATCACGTGGTGTTTTGACCTTGAAGTGCAAAGAATGTTTGGTGTATCTAGCCCCTGCTCACACGTCCCCTGTAAACTCCCTTGCCAAACTCCTATTAGCCGCTCCTGTTTGCTAGCTCGAAGTGATCCACTATAATCCACAGATCCTTTTTGGCAGCACTACCACCTACCCAGTTATTCCCCATTCTGTAGTTGTGCATTTGATTTTTCCTTCCTAAGTATAATACTTTGCACTTGTCTTTATTGAATTTCATCTTGATGACTTCAGACCAATTCTCTAAGATCATTTCAAATTCTAATCCTGTCCTCCAAAGTGCTTGCAACCCCTCCCAGCTTGGTATCATCTGCAAATGTTGTAAGTGTACTCTCCAGTCCATCAAAGTTGTTAGTGAAAATAATGACTAGTACCAGGCCCGGGACAGGCCCCTGTGGCACCTTGATATGTCCTTCCAGTTTGACAGCTCTGAATATGGTTTTGCAACCTGTTGTGCACCTATCTTATAATGATTTCATCTGAACCCCATTTCCCTAGTTTGCTCATGAAAATGTCATGCAGAACTGTGTCAAAAGCCTTGTTTGAATTCATTCACTAACAACCCATGTGAAGAACAATCTGACCCAGAAACTCAGCAGCCAAGTCTAGATCCCAAACAAACGTAACTAGCCCAAAGTCCAACCACCCTCCGCAGCAAGTTTCCAAGCACTGAGAGTGCCCTGCACACCCCATTCTCCCCCACCAGCACAATATTTCCAAAGGAGTCCAGTGTTTCAGATTAAAGAGCCACAGTATGGAATTAAGACTAATGCACCGACCGTCCCACCGAACAGTGGTGATAGCTTCACTCGTTGTATTGCTCCAGTGGAAGCTAATGCAGTGCCATTCAAAGTAAAATATATGCATGGGAAACTCCTTGTGGACACAACCGCTAATTTGTGCATGAGTAGAAGTCGCACTTTCACTCATTTCTCAGAAAAGCACCATGTAGGCAGCTGGGTGGGTGCCAGTGGCCAGGGAAACCGGGGTCAGGGAAGACACTGGCAGGGACAGGCACTGTGGAGTGTCTCCAATTACTGTCCCTTTGCTCAGGCCTTGGAGGAATTGTGTGCAGTGCAGGAACTCCATGGTGTTTAATAAGGGGCTCAGGGCGATCTGCTTCTGGGAGTGAAAAGAATGGGAAGAATTGTTAGGGATAGTCCAGGGCATGAACTAGGAGAGGGGGATTCAACAGGGTTGGGGGTCCAGTTGCCACTGGGAGTTGGCACCTAACTGCTTTCGGTGCCTTTGAAAGTTTCCCCCCTTCCCCTCCGGACAATGGAGCGAGATCCAGCTGGCCATCAGGGAAGGTTTCCTGACTGTGGGCTAGATCCTGCCCATGACTCCAGTGGGGTGGCACAGAGGGAATGGAGCACCCAATATGGAGCAGTGGGACTCTGAGTGCTGGAGTTACAGAGAACTGGGCCCTTCTGGGGATGGAGTAGGGGCTCGAATAGGTCTCTAGTAGAATCTGTTCCCTGAACCCTGTGTGAGGGAGTGGCACTGCCCAGACCCCTTAGAGGCAGGAGGCCCCTCTATGGAGGAGGAAGAGCAGCCGAAGGGGTTGCTGTGGAAGCATGGAGGCCAGCCTGGCTCTCCTTTGCTATTCCACACACACACAGCCCCCTGCACTAAGTGACATCAAGCCTCATTATTTTCATCACATGCCACATTTGTAACCTGTTACCAAGTAAATTGTGATAAAATAGACTGAAGCAGCCCAGGCTCTGACTTCCTTCACTGAGAGCCTGCGGGGAGCCTAGCAGCCAGGCAGAGAGCCTCGCACAGCTAACTTCTTAAAGGGGCAGGGCCCATTTCCATACAACAGCGGGGCTTAAAGGATGGCAACATACACCAGAAGGTGGTTTAACAACACTCCCCTCGCACTTTCCATGCAGGGATCACAAACATGAATTGGTTCATCCCATGCCAGCCCCAGGAGCTAGGTCAGTATCATTATCCTCATCTTACATCTGGGGAAACTGAGGCACAGGGGGAGGGAACTTGCGCAATGTCACCCTGCACCTGGGCTGGGAACAGACTCGCAGCCTCCTGACTCCCATTCCTGTGCCTGAAGCACAAAACGGGCTCCTCATGGTCTAGGATTAAAGTAGCAGTGTGAGCAAATGTGAAATATTTCTCTGCCTCCTCCATGCTGGGCGAGTCCTGCTGAGCCTGGACAGTGCTGGACCCCACTGGTGCTAGGTACTGTGAATGCACACAGTTAAAGACCATCCCAGGATACACTTCATAAGACGATACCCTCTATACATGGTTTATAGAGGGTTAACACAGGATTACTAGCTGTTATAGGCATGTTACAGACATGAGGAGCATGTGTTTTCGATGGCCACAAGCACAGCAGTAAAAGGTGTTCAGGATGGTTAGAAGCAACCACTGTTGGACTCTAACAACTGGTAACAATGGATTGACCGTTTATTAAGTCATCTGTTCATCAGGCATTATCCTGCTTTAATCATAACCTTAACAGAACGTGTGACCTGTTTTCTGTCTGCATCTTGTCCAGCAGGCAAAGGGAGCATTGGGCTCTGCCAGGTGACACAAGGACTCTACGGCAAAGCCAGATCTCCAGAGTCCCTTCTTCCACTCGCACCATGACATGATGAACATGATTTTTAAGCCAGTCTGGTTTATTACTAAAGGTACACCAGTGCAATAGGTGGCTGTGCTGGCTGGGGAATGTAGCAGAACTCCACTGTCACCCCCCTCTGCTGTCCAGGGCACCTACTCTTCTGGTGCTCATTAATCTCATTTAATTAGTGATATTCTTCTCCCTCTCCTTCTTTCCTTCGCTCAGGCTAGTATCCCTGCCTCTGCCCTTACCTTCCCTGGGTGTTTTCTGGTTCAGACCTGCAATCCTCACTCAGGCCGCACTCCCGTGGAAGTGCTGCCCATGGCTGAATAAGGCCTCCAGCATTTGGGCCTCTGTTTATTCCTCTGGGGTTGAAAGACTTGCCCAGTCACTGAGCTAGGAATAGAACCCACGTCACCTGGCTCCCAGTCCAGTGCCCTTCCAAGCCTTGTTTTGTATATTCCAATCTAACCTTGCCCTCTCTCCTTGTATTCACTCTTTAGACTGTACCTTTCTACTAGCTGATTTCCCCATTTCTATTTTCCCCATGTGCTATTAGCACTTACTCAGATTTCTCTTGCCTTGTTGTAAAGAAACACACCTCCTGGTACGGGTTGGCACCTCCACTATTTAGACTTAGATTCCTTGACTAAGGCGTTTTCAGACAAATCAACACTGACCCTGGCACCCAAGGTGAAGGTCCTTCCCGCCCCACATAGGCTACTGGCCCTGGATCATCAATAAACACGAAAGCCCTGTATGGTGGGAAGTTCCATCATTCCAGCAGATGGGTTCGTGGAGAGGACAGCATTGAATCCCTAGATGCAGCACCGCAGGCAGCCCCCTGGGCGGTGGTGGTTTCCTGAAGGGTCAGGACTGTGAGTTGTGCTGTATGTGAAATTCTCTTTTCTTTCATTGATTGAGGGTTGGCTGGTATGGAGAAAGTGACTGGAATAGCTCCCTATTTGGACACTGTTGTGGAATGAAAGTGATTTTATTCCAGAACAATGTTGTGGAAGTGCATTAATATTCCAGAATAAAGAATTATTAATCCAGAATTATCCTGGAATGGAGTGTCCATGTGGAGACCTGTTCTGGTTAATTTCCCCACGTAGACCAGATATACACTTCTACTTTGGCCAGGTGGCAGCTTCGTCCTCACAGCCTAGCAGTCTGGGGCATACCTGGCAGGTTGGCTTCTCTGGGAAGGGAAAGCTCTGTGCTTATGGCAGCCACTGCTTCCCTTCGGAGAGTATTCCATAGTTGATTAGATCTCACTGGAGTACGGGCCCTCAGGCTGAGCAGCAAACACTCTACTCCTCTGAATGGCCTCATTGACTCGGATGGGCCTACACATGGGAGCAATGTTAGTTACATGCATAAGTGTTTGTAGCATCAGGCACTGAATTTCTCCTTCTTTAATTCCACCCCATTACTCCTCTTTATACCCTCAACTCACTGCCAGTAATTCCTCTCCTGCCTTGGAGACAGACCCTAACTCGTGCTGAGTAGCACCTGACTCCATGATTGGTCCATTGACTTCAGTGACATAAGATGCTCTTCAAGGTGATAGGTGCCCAGATACTAAGATGTGGGTATGGTACAAGAACCCAATTATTTATCTGTATTACCATAGCACCTAAAAGTCCTAGTCATGGACCGGGAGCCCATAGCTCAGTGGTTTGAGCATTGGCCTGCTTAACCCAGGGTTGTGAGTTCAATCCTTGAGGGGGCCATTTAGGGATCTGGGGCAAAAATCTCTCTGGGGATTGGTTCCCCCTTTGAGCAGGGGGTTGGACTAGATGACCTCCTGAGGTCCCTTCTAACCCTGACATTCTATGATTGTGCTAGGTGCTGTACCAACCAGACAGTGCTTGCCCCAGAAAGCTGCCTCAGGTCCCCATCTATAAAACCACAGGGTAGGTCTGGTCTTACAGTACAGACACTGATCACCCCACCAGCCCGGGTATAATAGCAATGAGGCACTGCGTAGGCGAGTAGAGGGCAGACAGGCCTGAACCCCTGGGTTTGTACCCTACACAGCTATCTACATGCCCAAGTAGTGCCTTACCCATCTACGCTGCTAGGCTATGCCTCTGCTGCCGGAGCCTTTCACTGCTGCCTGTAGCTACACATACCCTACACTGCAAGTGTAGACTAGGCCTAAGAGGACAGGCGTTACCCAGGATGGTCCAGATTCTGCTCTCAGTTGCAGTGGTGTAAGTCATGGATGATCCCACTGAGATCAGTGGGGTTCCTCTGCATTTTCACCACCATAAGGTCAGGGGGAGTCTAGCTCTAAACATTCGTAGATGGTAAGTTGCCAACCCTCCTGGACTGGCCAGGAGTCTCCCGGAATCAGCCTCAATCTCCTGGTGACTATTAAAGACAACCCGGGAGATTTTAATAGGCCAAAGTCAAGTGGGTGATGCAGCAGGACTAAGGCAGGCTCCCTACATGCCCTGGCTCCGCATGGCTCCCGGAAGCGGCTGGCATATTCGGCTCCTAAGTACAGGGGTGGCCAAGGGGTCTTTGCGCGCTGCCCCCTCCCTGAGCACTGACTCCACAGCTCCCATTGGCAGGGAACCATGGCCAATGGGAGCTGCGGGGGTGGTGCCTGAAGGCAGGGATAGCACACAGAGCCACCTGGCCGCCCTGAACCTAGGAGCCAGACATGCCGGCTGCTTCTGGGAGCCAGCTTGGACCCCACACCCACTTCTGCACCCCAATCCCTAGCCCTGTGCCCCCTCCCGCACCCAAACTCCCTCCTGGAGCCTGCACCCTGAACCCTCTCCAACACTCCAACCTTGGCCTGCAGAGACTGCCCTCCCTGGGGGGTCAAAGGCAAATCAAGTCTCCATGTGCATTAAGTGTTGGGGTTTCCTCATCCCAACTGGCCTAGAGAGCCAGCCTGTGGAATGGTCCATGCCCTGCCCCCCCTGGTCTCTCTAGTGCTGAGTAATTCAGGTGGCTCAGAGAGCTGGGCACCAGCAGCTATTCAGGGCTCTATGGAGAGCTGGGGAACATGTCACTGAGCTGCTGACAATGGGCACCGAGAGAGCCACCAACCTGGGATCGAGTGTTGGGGAAATGGTGGGAGGTGCAAAGTCACAGTGCCAGGGAAGCTGCTTCCCAGCTGCCTTGGGCACCAGCTCCTGCTTGCAGCCACCTGCACCTCTATCAAAGGCGCCTTTGATTATTCAGGTGCCCCTGGAAAGTTCTCCTATGGCAACTAGGAAAGGCTGTTTGGCTGGGAATGAAGTGCTCATCGTAGGCAGCAGGGCAAAGTCTCACTCATCCTTTGCACACACAACAGCAGTGGCAGGAGGGCTTTCCCCCTTCATCACACCAGGCCTTATAATTAGGCTGGGGCCCTGTGACATGCAGTGTGCCCTCCACTCCCATTAGCTTCCAAGAGAGCACAGCATAAAATCAGGCCCATTCACGGCCCATCCCTGCTCTGCAGATCCAGAGACGACTTGGGACTGCTGAGGGGAAGGAGGTGTGGGGGGGAGAGGAGGGAAGAAGCAGAGTGAGGGCAACTGGCTTTAGCAGTGTTACTGAGCATGCTCAGTCTGTGTGAGCATGCTCAGTACAAGCCAAGCAGCAAGTTGGGGGTGGGGCACGTGACCCTGCATGCCCCCATCCATGTGTCATCTCTGACAGGGCTGGCTCCAGGGTTTTGGCCGCCCCAAGCAGCCAAAAAAAAAAAAGCCATGATCGCGATCACAGTCTGCGGCGGCAATTCGGCAGGAGGTCCTTCGCTCCCAGGTGGAGTGAGGGACCGTGCGCTGAATTGCCACCGAATACCTGGATCTGCCGCCCCTCTCTGGAGCGGCCGCCCCAAGCACCTGCTTGAGAAGCTGGTGCCTGGAGCCGGCCCTGATCTCTGATATCTATCCCAGCATCCTTTGTGCTGCCTTCCACAGTGCTTCAGTCCTTAGGGAAGCTCCTGGCACACCCCCTTTCATGGCATTCCGTTTCTCCAGTCATTTCGGTCTGGAGGGCTTTTATTTTACATTAAAGGGGAGCAAACAAGATGGCACCAAAGTACGGCCTCCATAAGAGCAACCGCTCTGTGCTCTCTCCTCTAGCACTACGCTGCATCTGCCCTGCTCCATGCCCGGGCAGCTGCCTCCAGTGACAGCAGCCTCCCAGGCACAGAAAATGAAATCCTAACATTTGCACCCCCTTGGCATCACAGATTAAAAACCTAGGAAAAGGAACTGGAGTGAGGTCAGGCCTCTCCCCACCCATGAACAACTGCTGGCGATTCCCCTTTGTGAGGTGTGAGGACAGCAATCCACAGGCTATGCTGAATCAGAGACATCTCAACGTTGGCAGATGCAGCTGTCCTGCAAGGAGGGACCACGTTCTGTCCCCATAACACATATGCCCCTGCTGCCCACCCTGCGTTTGAGCCTTGTGTGTTCATCCAAGCCTGGAACTGCCCACATAAAATCGAAACACCACAAAATGAAGAAAAAGGAAGCAAAACTTAACTACATCTACTTCCTGAGCAAATGCAAGAAACAACATCGCCAGAAGTCTCACCATCTATAACCTTCTGACCACTACATACAACTCCAAATGTGCTGAACAGCTCTGCAGATGGACTTCAGAAAAACTGAGGAACCACTTACTGCACCTTACATACTCCAGAAGGGGCCACCTCAAACAAGAAATCACCACATGCTCCCACACATTGCAAGGGGGGTGGGAAATCAGGAAATTTATCTGGAAATCATGTGAGAAATCCAAAACAACTACCAAAAAACCTGATGAGAGCCATCCAACACAAAAAGAAAGTGGAACCAACCACTACTTTACAACCCACAGAACATCATATCTGGAGAAGCCATGGCACCCGTATCTACCCCATGGACCCCATCTACACAACACCTGAACATCAGTTTATCAAGACTACCCCTAACTGAATTAGCTGTACTCTAAGGGAAATTAACTTCTGCCTCACTACAGAACCTTATACTGTACTAACATGTGGAAAATTCTTCTGCTGACTCCACCTAAAAAATTCTTTCACAACAATTTCACAGTTACCACGTCCCCACAATCATAAGAAATAAGAATCCTCTGACTGGACAGAGTGCATGAAGTCACACACTTGATCATTACATTGACTGTCTAAGGAAAAATATTGACTGTGAAATCCTTAAACATCATATCCACCACAGTCTCTCCACCACCAACAGGACAGTTATGCAGTCCCTGAAATCTAACCACCAGATAGGATCAACCCAGCAGATAAAGGGGGCTCCATTGTAGTTCTCAACCACAAGGACTACATTAATGAGGCCAATTGTTGACTCTCCGACACCACCTACTAAAAAGTTCTCAAAGAAGATTCCACACCACAATTTCCCCAGGAATTTAAGGTTATCATCAAATCTTTCCTCAAACAACTTCAAGAGAAACTCTACAAACTCATCCCCCAAGAAGCCACCCCTAGGGACCTTCTACATGCTTCCCAAGATACACAAACAAGGGAACCCAGACATACTCACATATCTGGCCACGGCGATCTTACTGAAGGAATGTCAGGACTCATAGAAACCATCCTTCAGGCCACTCACCACATAAAGAGCCAGCTTCCTCCAGGACACAACTGTTTTCCTCCATAAACACCACAACATTAACAATCTCCCTCAGAACACTATCTTTGTCACCATAGTTGTCATCTCCCTATATACCAACATCCCTCACAAGGATGACATCGCTGCCTGCCTCAAATATTTACAAGACAATGGACAGGTCTCAGCTCTCCACCCCAAAAACACATCGCCAAACTCATCCCTGTCATCCTTACCCATAACAATTTTATATTCAACAAACACTTTGTCCAAACCATGGGAACAGCCATGGGTACTAGGATGGCTCCTCAGTATACCAACCTCTTTATGGGTCACTTTGAAGAAGAATTTCTGGACAAATGCGCCACAAAACCAATGATATACCTGTGATACACTGATGATATTTTTATCCCCTGGACGGATGACTTAAACTCTCTCATAGATTTCCACCACAACTTCAGCCACCACCACCCATCCATTAAACTCTCTCTGGAACACTCCCACACTATCAACTTCTTTCACAACAGGATCAGTTTCAACAATGGAACCCTACAGACAACTATATACAAGAAATCCACAGATCATCACACTTACCTTCACAGATCTAGTAAACACCCCCAAACACAACAAGAAATTGGTCATCTACAGCCAGGCACTCAGATACCACAGAATGTGCTCCAAAGAGAAAGTCTGGGATAAAGACCTTAACCCATTCAAAACTGCCTTCACCAGACAAGGACACTCCACCAGAAAATTATATTGCATCATGGAATGGGCCACCCAAATAATCCAAGAGAACCTGCTTCAATTCAGAAATAAACCCACCTAGGACTGCACACCCTTAGTTGTCACCTACCACTCCATACTGGAACCCATAAAGGGTATCAAACTACTACAACCATACTCAGTGGGGACCCCATCCTGAAATAAATATTTCTTGAATTCCCTCTTCTGGCCTTCAAACAACCCCCCAAATTCTCCAAACTCACATCACAAGCAAGCTCCCTGCAGACCAGGACACCCCAACACAAAGCGGCACCAGACTCTGCCAGAACAACAGATCCAAAACCTGCAGACAAATCTCCACTGTTACAATGATCAACATCCCCCATAACACACCTTTCAAGATCCAGGGGTCCTACACATGCCTATCACAACATGTGGTGTACCTCATCCAGAGCACTAAATGCCCCAATAGCAACTATATGGGTGAAACCAGACAATCACTATGCTCTCAAATGAACTACGCAGGAAAACTGAGACAAAAACACCACACCACCTGTGGGTGAAGACTTTTCACAAAGCCATCACTCTATATCTGATCTCTCAGTCCTCACCCTCAAAGGAAACCTGCACAACACCTTCAAAAGATGAGCCTGGGAGCTTAAATTCATAACTTTGCTAGATACTAAAAATCATGGTCTTAATAAAGACACTGGATTTATGGCTTATTACAACAATGTGTAACCCACTAACCCCCCTTTTTGTCCTGTGACTATAGGGCTATTAACAAGTCACTTTACCTTGAATGGTCCCTTAGAATATGTACTAACTACTAATGCTAAATTATCTGTTCCATCTTGAATTTAGCTGTGACACTCTCAGTACCATTCCAGACCTCTCCATGTAAGAAGAGCTCTGTGTAAATTCGAAAGCTTGTCTCTCTCACCGACAGAAATAGGTCCAATAAAAAATATTACCTCACCCACCTTGTCTCACAATCTCAGGCATTTATGTTGCTAACTCTCACGATGTTATCACTAGTCTCACAACAGTTGGTGTTTTTCTTACAGCCCCAGCTCCCGGAGTCAGGTGATTGCATGAGAATCTCAGCTTTTGTTTCTTTAAAACAGGTACATTTCTAGCTCTGGTTGCTGAGGAGAAAGGCTTGCAAATGTGTCCTTAGTGCACTCTAAAGGTTCAGAAATCAGAAGGCAAAGACCTACCCCCCCACAACAACATTTATTGAAAAATCTCATGATGTTAAAATAATCTTATAAATGTTGATGCTTGTGGGTGAAAATATGGATTTTTACAATACTCGTTGGTCAAATGTCTCATCACCATGGTCTGCTGCTGCACCTGAACTGCCTATGCTACCAGCCTATAGATGTGAGTGACTAGTCTCACTGGGGGATCCGAGCTATGGAAGTAACTTTCCCCACTGGTCTGCCAGAATGAGAAGATGTACTGCAGCATTCTGCCCTGCTGCATATCAGGGTCATCTGGATCCCCGTGCACTGTGTCCCTGAGCTGTAATCCATGCTGCCCGACAGCTTGTCAGCACCACCTGCATTCCAGTGCAGTGTCCTTGCAATATACTGCTGCAAATCAATATCATCTGCATCCACTGCAAACCCCAAAGTATCCTGCAGCGTTACTGCAAATAACTATAAACTATACTACAAAGTAACTCTCCAGTGGCCAATAAAGTGACTTGATGCAGTACAGTGCAGCATCCCACATGGACTGGGAACCAATTAGTCACCTATGTACCAACCCAGGGAAGGAGGCTGCCATGCACTGCAAGGCGACAGTGCTCTGAGAAACACACCACAGGAAGGCAGTGCCAGTATGCTGTGATGGCCCCTGTATAGGTTCACAGCAGCAGTGCAGGGCTATTCGGAATGACAAGGAGAGACCAAGCACTGCATGAGATTGGGAGATGGAACCACTGTCTTACCCACAGAGGCAGTTTCCCTAGAAATGGGGTAAGGTGTATTGGCAGGCCAATGCAGGGAACTTTACATTGGCATTGCTGCTGTTGGGTCAGTTGTGTTGAGGAATAGATGACTTGCGTCTCCAGTACTGTCAATCTTACACCTCTGACAAATAATATGCCATACCCCAAGCATTCAAAAATTGAGAGTCAGGCCCCCCAAAATCATGACAGTTGGCTTAAAAATCAAGAGATATTCAAAATAGCAGCTTTGGTGTCCTGCTTGTTTTCCTTTTTTATTCTTTATGGGCTACATTTTCCAGCTTTTCTCTACAACCACGAGAGCTAGAAAGGTGCCTCCTTTTAAAAGAGGAGAGCCTAGTCTCTCCTGTAATCCCAAGACTTCAAGGGATTGGAGCCTTACAAAAAACAAACAAACCACAAATACTTCAAGACTCATGATAAAATCAGGGGAGAACTTGGCAACATTGGTAAGAGAAGTGTGGGTTGGTTTGGAGCAGCTCAGGGAAGCCTACTGCATTAGACCAAGGCCATGTCTACACTACAAAATTATGCCAATCTAATTTATGTTGGCATACAGCCGCCACAGTAACTACATTGCTTGTGCATGTCTACAATTTGCTCCTGGTGTTGGTGGTGCATGTATCGATTGTACTGTCAGTGTGGGGCATTGTGAGATAGCTCCTGAAAGCCAGTAACAGTCAATGTCAGCAATGCAGTGTCTACACTGACACTGCGCTGACCTAACTACATTGACCTTGACTCTATGCTGCTCATGCAGGTGGAGTTAAGTTGGTAGGCAGTTAACTGCCAGGCAGTTACATCGGCAGGAGCGAAATATAAGTGTAGACACTACCCTAGTCAGATTGATGTAAACTGCTTTTCCTCAGCCTAACTCAGTCATGTAGACCAGACGTAAGGAGATTAATAGGAACTCTACTGAGGCGGAGCCTGCTGGGTATAACACAGGGAATGGATAGATAGCACAGTGCAGCAAGAGTGTGTTCCAGTGGGTGCATTCTCGAATCCTGAGGCTCTCACTCAATCACTGCTCAGTCTATAATTAGGCCAGTGAAGTCAATGGATGTTTCTCCTGGGGGACTGCTCTGCCACCTCAGTACCTTTAAAAATCTGGCCTTTAGTCCAATGTGAGTAAGGACCTCAGGAACTTGAGGGTGCCTAGATCCAAGCTCCAAAAGCAAGACGGTTGAAGCATTAGCTGCTGGCCTTTGTCTACCTAAACAGCAATGGAATCTGGTGTTACAAAACAAGCACATCACACCCGCAGTGCTCAGAGACGCGGATGAAGACAGGTACTCAAATGCTGATTATCTGAGGTACAGAAGGGATGTCACAGAAAAGGGGAGACTAATTTTAACTGTGCTGGGGATTAAAAGCCTAGGAATACTATAGTGCTAGCTGCATTAGAGGCAGTTATGATTATTATTCCACTAGCAGCTAGATACCAATTAAGCTCAGGGCCCCACTGTGCTCCGTTCCATACATACACATAGTGAGAAACGACCCCTGCCCCCAAGAGCTTACAGTTTAAAATAGACACAGACTGAGAAGACAAAGTAACTTGCCCAAGGTCCCAGAGCAGGTCAGTGAAAGAGCCAGGACTAGACTTGAGGTCTCCTGAGTCTTAGTCTAGCTGCCTGTCCCATAGGCCATGCTGCCTACAAAGACAATGACCTAGCAGGTGTCATGAAGTGACACTCTTACACATAGTTATGCAAGTTCTTTTTCATCGTTTGACTCTTGGGAAGACATGCTGTGTTAGGTTTTTGTCGAGAGACTAGCTGGGGAGAGAGGCAGCTGGGAGAGCAGCAGGAGAGTTTGCCATCTGCTGTGGGCTCTGACTAGAGTCAATTCCCGAGGCACAGTTGCTCCTTGGGAACCAGGCATTGAAGTTTGGCCGGAACTCACAGACTTTAAGGTCAGAAGGGACCATCATGATCATCTAGTCTGACCTCCTGCACTTTGCAGGCCACAGAACCTCACCTACCCACTCCTCTAACAAACCCCTAACCTCTGGCTGAGTTACTGACATCCTCACATCATGAGTTAAAGACTTCAAGTTACAGAGAATCCCCCATTTACACTAGTTTAAACCTGCAGGTGACCTGTGCCCCATGCTGCAGAGGAAGGCGAAAAACTCCCCAAGGCCTCTGCCAATCTGAGCTGGAGGAAAATTCCTTCCCAGCCCCAAATATGGCAATCAGTTGGACCCTGAGTGTGTGGGCAAGACCCACCAGCCAGACACCTGGGAAAGAATTCTCTGTAGTAACTCAGAGCCTTCCACATCTAGTGTCCCATCACTGGAGATATCTGCAGCAAGCAAATTCCTGGAAGAAGAGGTTGCCCTGCATGATGTTTAACCATATAATCTTGGGATCGGTTTGTGTGTATACATAGAGCAAGAGCACCTCAAGCATAGCCCGACTCCATGTCACTGGTTTCTAATTCAGTGGGGAGCCAACCTGCAAGACCCTGCCTCTGATACTGTTTGCCAGTGGGGCGAGGCTGGTGCCAAAAAGGGGCAGCAATAGACTAGATGAGATTTCTCCCAGTACACTCCCAGGGTGCTGCAGAGAAGTGTCTTGAATGAATTTGGTCCCTGAAGAAGTGCAGCTCTGGTGTGCTATAGAGCGGGGAGGAGCCCACGTTCTTGGATGGGCTGAAGACTTGTTTACCCTGTTTCTCCATGTCAGGTACTTGCACAAGAGCATCACCACGGCACCTCTTTCCACAGCCAGGCACTTTTTACTAACAAAAAGGTCACATGTTTTTTTTAAATTTAGATCTAATTATTTGTCATGCGAAAAAATGGCTTCTTTCCCTGGCCAAAAGGCTCTCTGAAGTGACCCAACAAGGAGAGGTGAAATGATGCTCTTTCCTTCTGTACTCTAAGCCTTGCACCACAGATAAGTGCTGATGAGGATACGCACTCTTCCGTGCTGCATGGCTTCCAGTACCAGTACTAGCGACTACTCCCTGCAGCCAGCCACACATCGTCTCTATCTGCGTGCACTCCTTGGTGGAGATGGTTGGAAAATGAGGCTTTTTTCCTGGAAGTTTTTGATGAAGAAAAATCTTTTCTCTCTAAATCTTCCACAGAAAATTGATTTTTTTTTTCCAAGTGAAAATTTAAATAGTGAAAAATTTCAGCCAATGCCTGTGTAGTAGTTTTGGGCCGCGGTTCGGCCCTCAGCAGGGCTGTGGGGTAGCCCACCGCCTCGCTACAGTCAGAAAAGAGCCCCGAGCCCTCAATCAGGGTGGGGCAGTAATCACACAGTCAGGCAAATACCCAGGCCCTTAAGCAGGGGCTGGGTCAGAGTTTGTAGCAGCCCAGGCCCTAGGTCAGGGCGGGGCAATAATCCAATAGTCAGGCAGGCACCCAGCCTCTCTAGGCCAGGGGAAAAAGGGGGAGTCTGCTACCCAAGGAGTGGGTGGCAGGGGGGACGCAGGCCCTCCCACTCCACTGCGTCCCAGCCCGGGGCCCTAGCAACGACGGACGTTCGCTGCTGTCAGTGGGGATCCTGGCCGCAACACACTGACATCGGCTCTGGCAGTGCAGCAGCCAGACTGGGGTCAGCTGCCCCCGGGCTACTTCCACATTCCCCCTCATATGGTACCTGGGCCGTCTTAGTGTCGTCGGTGCTCTCCACCAGCATGGGCTCCTCAGGGTAGGTAGCAAAGGGCAGGCTCGGCTCCTCCTCGGGGTAGCTGGCACGGGGCAGGCTTGGCCAGTCCTCCTCGGGGTAGCTGGCGAGAGGTAGGCTCAACCGGCCTGGTGAGTCAGCAGGCTGCTCGCGGCCTGTGGCTGTTTCCCAAGCGGGAGCTCGGCCAGGGACATCTGCTCTCTCCGCTGGCCTGGGCTCCACTGAGCTCTGCAGGCGGGCTTTTATACTTCCGGGTCGGGGCCGTGACCTCGGAGGGGCGGGCGCTGGACCCGGTGGCTCCACCCACGTTGGTAGTAGGGGAGGTTCGGCCCTCAGCGGGGCTGTGGGGTAGCCCACCGCCTCGCTACAGCCTGAAATACTTCAGTTCAGAAATTCTGCCATGGAGTTGTAGTTTGGAATGCCTCATGCTTCCATTGTCTTCCACAGGTTGAGCTTCTTGGTTAATTATACCTCTCTTGATGCACCACACTTTCCCCTCTTGGAGAAGGGTTGCAGTGCATCAGAGAACTCCTTGGCCATGGTGCATCATGGGAGATGTAGGGTACAGCTGGGAAGCTTAGACCATAGCAGAGAATAGGGACATAAAGCAACCAAACTTCTTCTCCTATGAAGCACTATGACAGCATTTCCAAATCAAAATATTTCAGGTTTGGGGTGTTCAGGGTATTTTTTTGGAAGGGAGGGTGTCAAAATTTCCTGTGGAAAGCAAACTTCTCACAAAAATATTTGTTTAATTAAAAAACAATTTTCTGTTGAAAAACATGGTCATTAGAAAATTTTCAACCATATCAACTCCTCACACACTAACAGAGACCATGCCATGTTGGGCAGCACTCAGGTCATAGCTGAAGTGCTAAGCAGTGTTGCATTTGGCAAGCACTTGGATGGATAACCTTCAAAGAAAATTTAGGTTCTGGAGGAAGAGAGATTGAAGAGATTTGGATTGTTTGCCTGAGAAAGGGGATGAATAAAATGGGATAAGATAAAAGTATATAAACTAATGAATGGTTTAGTGAAGGTGGACAGGTAGAAGAGAGGCTCCAAGTCTTGTAATACAAGACCAAGGGGGTAGCCAAGGAAAATGAAAGGCAGCAAATTCTCAACTGAAAGAACACCCTGTACTTTTTCACTCAGCTGTGGAACTCACTGTCACAGGAAGTCATTGAGGCAAAGAATTTAGCGCGATTCAAAAAGAGATTGGACATTTATATGGATAAGAATAGCCAGAATTATCATCAAAATTAATGATAAACATACTGGAAGGGATATTAAACCTCCTGCTTCAGGACTTAAACCAATCTCTAACTATTAGGGCTAGTCTACACTCCCGTGCTACACTGGCACAGCCGCACCACTGTAGCGCATCACTGAAGATGCACTATGCCGATGGGAGAGTGCTTTCCCGTTGGCAGTGATCCCTCTAATTTGTCCCATCCATGTGCGGAATGAATTTTGTTATGTGCACCAATGTGGAGGGGATGTGTGACACATCACCTTCATATTGGTGCACATAAAATTCATGTGTTGTAGTGCAGCTGAGGGGTTTGGAGTGTGGGAGGGGGCTCAGGGCAGAGGGTTGGGGTGCTGGGGGGTGAGGGCTCTGGCTGGGGGTGCAAGCTCTGGGGTGGGGCTGGGGATGAGGGGCTCAGGCCTGGGGGAGAGGGTTGGGGTGGGGCTGAGGGATGAAGGCTCTGGCTGGGGGTGTGGGCTCTGGGGTGGGGCTGAGGGGTTTGGGGTGCAATGGGGCTCCTTGGGGCTACAGCAGGGAGAGAGGACTCCCTCCCAGCTCTCTGTCTCCACAGCTGCACTTGGACTGTGGGAGGCTGCGGCAGGTCCAGGCCGGGCTGGGTGAGGGTGGGGAGAAGGGTGCCTGTTCCCCAACTGCAGCAGGTTCCGCGTTGGGCTGGGTCGATGTTTGGGGAGAGGCATCTCTCCCCACCACAGCCCTGAGCGCCTATGCGGTGCTTAATAGGCAGCTGTGTGGCTGCACAGCTTAGAGGGAACTTAGCCCATCGGCATGATTACTCCACCTCAAATGAGAGGCGGAAGCTATGTTGGTGGGGGAGCATCTCCTGCTGACATAAAGTGGTGTCCACATCCGCACTAAGTCAATGTAAATTACGTCGCTCCAGGGGGTGTCTTTTTCACAGCCCTGAGCAAGGTAATTTACATCGTTTTAAGTGGTAGTGTAGACAAGCCCTTAGAGACCAGGGTGAGACCTAATGGGGGAAAGATTATTTCATGTCTGCTTCTGTGGGTTCTTACACCTGCCTCTGAAGCAGCTGGTGCTGGTTAGTGTTAGTGATACTGGACTAGATGGGCCTCAGGTCTGATCTGATCTGGCAATACACCTCTACCTCGATATAACGTGACCCAATATAACACGAATTCGGATATAACACGGTAAAGCAGCTCCGGGAGGGCGGGGCTGCGCACTCCGGTAAATCAAAGCAAGTTCAATAGAACGTGATTTCACCTATAACACAGTAAGATTTTTTGGCTCCCGAGGACAGCGTTATATCGAGGTAGAGGTGTACATACTTTCCTAGAAGTGTTAGCCTTACTATCCTAATCAGTCTGGGCAATTACATCCTGCCTCCCTCAAGTCCACCTATTGTTTCAGTTCTACAGGCTTTTCTCCTTCCCTTTCTGCTGTGTAGTACTGCTAAACAGCTGCCACTTTCCATTCAGAGGTGGCTGCAGTTCAGTGGTGGTTGAGGCACTCTCCATATATGGTTATAAGGCTGGGGGTTACTTTGAAAGGCAGGTGCTCTATAAAGGACAGCTAACATGTTAGAACTGAGGATTACTCCAAACCAGGGGATCAATTCTGACAGCAGGCCTCCAGGCTTTAAACATGGCCGGAGATGACATGGAGTGGTGTGATAGAGAGCTAGCTCTATCTAGGGCTCACTTACACAACAGGTGAGGGATATCTGACCGGGAAGGGGAAGTGGTGCAGCAGGATATGTGAAGGGAGATGGTTATGGTAGAGGCTACTGACCCAATCTGTCTCTTCTTCTGGTTTTTCCACCTGCTAGGACTTGATATGTTCTTCTGCTTCCCCTTCAGGTAGGTCCTGGGTGGGCAGGAAGCAAGGCGAGCACATCAGGGTCTTCTCTCCCTCCACCTGCTGAGTCCAGGGAATGGATGGGAGCACTGAGAGCTTCCTTGCAAGGGATTTTCTAACTCCCATCCCCTTGTTTGGCTGGGGGGAGGGAGAGTGCTCTAGGGGCAGGCAGAGAGCAAGGCACGGTTGCTTCTGCTCCCAGCTTGTGGGATGGTCGACTGTTCGTCAGCTGAGAACAGCATGAAGATCATTCATGCACTTGGGCAAATCTAATTTTCGGCACACACCTGTACGCACTGCATGTCAGACAAGCCAGGTGGGCTCAGTTTGGAGATCCACATTTTAAAGAGACAAAACTGGACAAAGTGAAGGGGAGAGCAAATTTAAAAAGTGATCCCAGGGTTTTGGGAAACAAGTCTCCTCAGGGCAGAGTAAGAGCTGGGTGTGGGTGCAGGGGGGCCAGAAGAGAAGGGGGAAGGTCCAGTGGTTAGGGCAGTAACTGAGGATTTGGCAGATCTGGGTTTAGGTCAGTCTTTTGCCACAGACGTCCTGCATGAGCTTGGTCATGTCACTTTCTCTGTGCCTCAGTTCCCCATTTCTGAAATGGGGGATAACATGTCCCTAGCTCCCAGGGGTGCTGTGAGAATAACCACATTAAAAATAGTGAGGTGCTCAGTTACCATGGCAATGAGGGGGCCTTACAAGTACCCTAGATAAATAGGATAGGCAGCATAATGGTCTTGTGATCCAAGCAGTGCTGCTGGTTGCTGTTAAACACGTTACATTCCCCTCCAGAAGTGGTCGTGTTTTAGGGATGACTGAAGTGACCCTTGCACACACTGATGTTTGTGAAGTGCTTTGGGATCCTTAGGGATGAAAGAAGCTAAATCAATGTAGAGTGTCATTCTAAAGTTGTCAGGGGTTATTCCTGTTGCTTGCTAAGCACAGGTGACCTGCTCCCTAGGCACTTTGGAGGACCAGGAGGACAGAACAAGGCAAAAGGGACTTTAGATGCAGCAATGAGAATTCACAAATCTCTAGGGACTACAGTCCCAGCTGGTGTAAATCGGCATTGCTCCATGGAAGCTACACCAGTTTATGCCAGCTGAGGACCTGGCCTGTGACTCTACAGACAGGTTGAGAATGGGGCAAGGTGCCAAGGGAGGTAGTGCAATAGGCAGCACTAGAGAGATTCGGGACAATGGTTCTCTGAGGGCTGGTGAATGTGGTGAGGGAGGGACTAGACTACTCCAACATTCTAACGAGGTTTCACATTGTACATTTCACAATGGTACTCAGTCTCCCCCCCAGGCAGGGAATCATTTGCAAACAGTCTCTCAAACTACACCAGTTTCCTCGGTGCTGGGATAAAATAAAAGCATGAATTTACAATGTGTAGCATCTTTCTGAGCTGACACAGGGGTTCCATCTTGTCTCAGCTGATGGGTCTTTCCTCCCCACTCCAGCCAGACTACCAGAGTCTTAGCTGCACAGGGTACCCCAATGAGCAGGGCCTGGATTTCACACACACTGAGAGCAGGTATGTGGCATTTAGGAAAAGGTTATAGAGGAGATCTATGGCTGTCTCTCTACAGGAGATATGGACCAAAACTCAAACCCCAGAGCTGAACACTCCCAAAGTTCAGACCTGGCTCAGGAGCCAAACTCTCCGCAGAAGCCCTGTATCTCTTGGGCGTAGTAGAGTAAATGAGGTGGGTATGGGAGGTGCACAGATACCTGCAGCTCTGTACTTGTCAGCGGAAGGCAACTCACCCCAGCGTGGAGGGAGAAGTGTCTGTTCCTCCCTGGGATGCTTGAATCAGAAAACATACCCTTGTTTGAGAAAGCTGGGGAACTACTGCTGCCTTCCCATGCAAGAGGACCATTGCTGCCAGGGCTAGTTAGCAGTGAAGAGACACATTGCTCAAGCTTTCACAGGTAAGTGAGGCTAGAGTACCCCCTGAAGTCAATTGCAGAACTTGTATTAAGTCAAGGGGCCAACATTTCCCCCAGAGTTTTCCACCCAGAGATGGGAGATTAGGGGTTGCACATGGCTGATGTGTAAACCCTTGGCAGGCACCAGCACATGACAAATGTCAAACAGGGTTGCCAGTCAGTTGCATGCTCCTGTCTAGGACTGTAGTCAGGAGACTCCTCCAGTTCCTGGGTGGATTATTTAAAGAGGAAGCATCAAGCATGTGCTTCCTAGCCTTAAAGGCACAGTGAAGGGACAAATTGCCAAACTCCCATTCCAGCTACTGGCAGCCATGGGATTCCCCCTTTGCCTCCCACCCCCATGGTTTTTAACTCTTCCCTGCCTGGGAGAGCCACTTTTACCCAGAGCACCAGCACTGCTCTTGCTAGCTGGCCCCCTTGGTTGATCACGCAGGGTCAGTGGAAGGGGCTAGGGTGCGGAAACGACCCCTTCTGCCCACATGCTGTGGGATCGCTTCCCAGTGACAAGAAGGAAAGTTGATGAGTCCGTACAGAGACAGCGAAGTGGCCACCGTGCTGCTCCACATAATTAATAAATAAAGCACTGGGGGAGTTTTTGCCATGGCGGCTGCTATGACAGGGCTGTCTACGGTGCACTTAAGCATTAAATGACCAATTTCTGTCAGACTAACTTCCCAAACCTCTCTCTCTCTCTCTCTCTCACTCACAGAGCTAGCTTCCTCGCTCCCTGCACTTGGAGTTTTTCAGCAACTGATGGCTCCTGGTTCATTTCTGTGGAATTAATTGGTCCCTGAATGAATTCTGTTGACAGGGCAATTTATCATGTGTTTGGGTTGACAGTGCTGGAGAGTGGCGGGGGGTGTGAGTGGGATGAGGGGAGATGGACAGGGTGGGGGTGGACAGGAAGATGAAGAGGAGGAGGAGTGGAAGAAAGAGGAGGAGGGGAAAGGAGGAGGTTGTTTTTGGGGGAAAAATAAAATTCTATTTATCTTCTGCTCCCTCCCCCACCCCAGCCTGGTGCTGTGAATATGAGAAGGGGGTGGCTGTTTGGCTTCTGATGGCTCCTCGCCAAAAGTCACACCATTGGCTGGACAAATAACAAAGACAAAATAACTTTCCTGGTGGCTTCAGGCTTAGCCCCAGACCTCTGCACTGCCAACCCTCTATGGCTTGAGCAGGATCACAGGGCAAATCAGATTAACCCTTATAATGCCATCATGTCCCAAACAGCTTCTTCAGTGGCATCCCTCCAATAAGGCACAACCTGAGTTACCCTCATGGCATGGTTAGCCACAATACTCCCCTGCTGGCCACGGTTATCAAAGCCAGCAAGGGGATTTGGGAATTGGCCTTTGACAATCTCAACCTCTGCATTATGTCAGGTCATCCAGGTTTTGGACAATAAGGGAATTATCACTGTAATTAATATTGGGGAGTCATCTTCCAGTAGCTAAGGGACATACATATATATAGGTCTCACTACAGGAATCTCCAGGTGACAGTCTGATCTGTGCTATGCAGATCAGGCTAGGTGACCACAAGTGTCTTTTCTGGCAGTAGGTTCTAGGACACTTCACATGCGGAAAGATACGAGCTCAGCATGCAAAGAGTTAAAACCAACCTCAGCAACGAGGGAAAGAACTGGCACCTAGAGAGTTGGGTAAATAATCTAGATCAAGTCACTGGTCTCTCTTCCAGACAGCTGGGAGGCCTTTACGTAACCTAAGGACACAGTCTGGAAACCCCCGTGCTGAAGGCATGTCTTTGGAATGGGCGGGTGTCAATAGCAGCCCCAAACATTATCTTCACCTTTGTCCCCATGCTACCTAGCTCTGCCCTCCACAATGGAGCTGGGACTTTCCAGAGCCCCCATTGTTGGTCTAACTCTGCTCCTGCTGAAGTCAATGGGAGTCAGTTTCAGAGTGGGAGTTTTACCATCAATGCAACTGGAGCAGAGTTAGGCCAATGTTGTTTGCTTCTGAAAGTCTAGACTCTGCTGCGACCTACATTTGGCCCATGGAGCCAGGAGAGGCACTGAATTTCCAGTGGCCAGGGCCAACTGAGGATGGTGAACCATTGAAGTTACACAGGAAGTGCACCAGCCAGGATTCATTTGCAATGGGCTAACGAGGCTCTCCTGGGATGAAATACAAGTACATTTCTGTCCATGCAGTGGAAGACTTGGGGCTCTTGGCTTAAAAAGGGGATAGATCAACAATTATTATTGCTGATGGGACTTAGATCATAAACTCTTCAGGGCAGGGATTAAAAGAGAACTAGATAAATTCATGGAGGTTAAGTCCATTAATGACTATTAGCCAGGATGGATAAGGAATGGTGTCCCTAGCCTCTGTTTGTCAGAGGGTGGAGATGGATGGCAGGAGAGAGATCACTTGATCATTACCTGTTAGGTTCACTCCTTCTGGGGCAGCTGGCATTGGCCACTGTCGGTAGACAGGATACTGGGCTGGATGGACCTTTGGTCTGACCCAGTATGGCCGTTCTTATGTTCAGGGCATTTTTTGTTCTGAGTGTATGTGCAGAAGCTCACAATGGGGCCTATGTACTAACAATAATAATAATAGCAAATAGGGCACTAGGTTTCCCTGCTACAAGTTATACAGGAAGGATAAGTTAAGCACACAGAGTTTGGCGAATGTGAGCGATAGATAAAGGGGATCATTCCAGGCTAGGGTGTCTGAAGGTGGAATCTAGCTGGTTACAAATTCCATGAAACAGAAATACCTGCCTAATGGTTTTCTATAATACACAGACATTTGTACAGAAGCTGAGATACACTTGGTAATGTGGTCAAATAGGTTTGATCTCAGAATACAGATCATAGATGTTTAACTTAAAGAAGATTAAGGGGTGACTTGATCATAGCCTATAGGTACCTATGTGGGGAACAAAAATTTGATCTACGAGGGCTCTTCAGTCTAGCAGACAAAGCTATAATGAGATCCAATGGCTGGAAGTTGAACCTAGATATGTTCAATCTGGAAATAAGGCCCAAGTGGTTAATAGTAGGGATAACTAAGCACTGGAACACCTTACCAAGAGGTGGTGGTGTCATGCTCTGTACCTTGGGAGAACACCCAGCACCCCCATGTTCATCCTTACAAAATGATTGTGTGGTATCCAATGCAAAGTTTGTCATGTTGGGTGTCTTCGGAAGGCTTATGATGCACTGAGCATTGTTGTTATAGTAATTGTTACAGTAATGTTATAGGTTATAATTTCATGTATATAGTTATGAGGCTGAAACTGTGTCTTCATGGCTTAAAATAAGCCCAGGCAAAAACTTCCAAGAGCAGAGAGGCAGTTCACACCTCATCAAGGCATGTATGGGACAAACCTAGCTCAGCCTCACAGGAACAAAGGATGCTGGTGTAGGCAGCAACAAAAGGATCTCTTGGACTCGAGTGAGTCACCCCCCCTTCCTTTGGTTAGTTTGGGACTGCAATGAGGTAATGCTCATCTGACTTGGGGGCGGGGGGGGGGAGGGAGGGAGCAAAGCCAAGAGGGAAGAAAGGACATGATAAAAAGGAGAGATGTTTGCCATGCTCTCTCTCTTCCACCTACATCTACAGACATCACTACCAAACGACTGAAGCGCTGATCAAAGGGGAGATCCTGGCTGACGGGCAACCAGCCAGCCTGTAGTGAGAAGCATCTAAGTTTGTAAGGGCACTGAAAGTGTTAAGATCAGCTTAGAATGTGTTTTGCTTTTATTTCATTTGACTAAATCTGACTTGTTATGCTTTGACTTATAATCACTTAAAATTTATCTTTGTATTAATAAATCTGTTTGTTTATTCTACCTGAAGCAGTGCATTTGGTTTAAAGCGTGTCAGAGACTACTCTTGGAATACAAGCCTGGTACATATCAATTTCTTTGTTAAATTGATGAACTCATATAAGCTTGCAGCATCCAGTGGGCATAACTGGACTCTGCAAGATGGAGGTTCCTAGGGTTGTGTCTGGGACTGGAGATATTGGCTAGTGTCATTTGGTTGCACAATCCAAGGAGCAGCTTACATGCCAGAGGCTGTGCATGAACAGCCCAGGAGTGGGGGTTCTCACAGCAGAGCAGGGTAAGGCTGGCTCCCAGAGTCAAGGATTGGAGTGACCTAGCAGATCATCGGTCCGGATAACACCAGAGGGGAACGTCACAGGTGGATTCTCCATCACTGGAGATTTTTACAATCAAGATTGGCTTTGGTTGAACTAGAACATCTCAGAAAAACAGCCATTGAAAGAGGAATTAATGCAGGGAAATCCTGTGGCATGTAAAGGATCCCAGTGGTTCCTTCTGGCCTTAATATCTGATTATGAATCTGCCCTGGGATAAGTGTGGCAATGAACTTGAAAAGTTTAAGCTAGATTCTAATCTCATGTAGCCCCCTTTTACATGAGTGCAACTCCACTGACTTCAGATATCTTATTTACATGGTGGAGTTGAAGGAGAATCAGTCCTTCTGAGAAAGAGGACTGTATGGAACCAGCCAGGAGAACATTGGGTGTAAAAGGACACTGTTTCACTGAAGTCAATGGAAATGCAGCAATTTAAGCCACATGAGAATTTGGTCCATTGGGTCATAAACACCGATTTTTATGAGCTACACAAGAAGAGTCCCTATAAGAAGTCAATGGCTATTAGCCAAGATGGGCAGGGATGGTGCCGTTTGCCAGAGGGTGGGAGTGGGTGGCAGGAAATGGATCACTTGATGATTGCCTCTTTCTGTTCATTCCCTCTGGGGCACCTGGAATTGGCTGCTGTCGGAAGACAGGATACTGGGCTAGATGGACCTTTGGTCTGATCCAGTATGGCTGTTCTTATGTTCTTAAAGTGGTGAGTAAAACCTATAATTTGAAATGGAGGTGAACATAAGTTTTAGGGTTGAAAAAAGCATCCATTAAAATCTGTGCTTTAATAGCACAGATAACAAGTAAGCTGCACATTGAAACTAGAATATGAGGGGCAAATAGCCAAAGATAGTAGGACAGAAGATTAACAAATTATTCAATACAATCTGCATGGGCTGGAGAACTGATTGCTGTTAGCACTTAATGCAAAAGGTCTAGTGAGATCTCCACACACTCCCCACACTGTGGATTTAGGAACATAGGAATTGCCAGGTGGGATGACACCTGAACCCCATCTAGCCCACTATCCTGTCTCCAAGAGTGGCCAGCACCAGATGCTTCAGAGGAAGGTGCAAGAACCCCCAGAGTAGGCAGATGTGGAATAACCTGCCTCCTGCATTAGGACTCTCTATCATCGCTAATAGCTAGAGATTGACTTAAGCCCTGAAGCACAGGATTTAATATCCCTGCCAAAGTTTGTTGGCATTAATTCTGGCAACTCTGGATATTCCTGTTATCCATATTCAATCCCTTTTTAATCTTGGTAACTTCTTGTCCTCAAGGGAATCCTGTGGCAGTGAGTTCCACAGTTTAGTTTTGTGTTGTATGAAAAAGTTTGATCAGTTTTGAATTTTGCCGCCCTTTAATTTCATTGAATGTCTCCTTGTGCTCTGGTGACTTGCCAGGCCTGGGAATGCTAAGGAGGCTGCAGGCTCAGCCTCTGGAGAATGAGGCACCCTGTATTGCTTGTCAAATCAGTCCTCCTCGGCCAGGGAATGTCCCTGAAACATAGGGCTATGCAGATAGCTTAACCAGCTCAATGGCCGATGAAATGCAGCATGGATAGAGGTAAGGAAATGGCTCTAGGGCATAACTGAGCTGAAGTCCTTGTAGACACTGATGGCCCCTGAACTTCCAGGATTCTTTGAGAAGGGACCCCCTGGCGTCATTGTGGATGGTTCAGATAATGTTTCTGCCCAGGGTGCAGCGGCAGCTAAAGCAAATGGGATGCTTGGTGGAGGAGACAATACATAGATTATCCTGGCCTTACATTGCGGGATGGTTGCCCACAACTGGAGGATCAACTGGGCCCTGTTTCGGTTAGCTCACTTTAAGCTTAACACAGCAGAGATTGCAAAGGTCCAGGGAAGGTCAATGAAATGGGCAGCAATACAGCAGGACACATGCATAGATTAAGACCCATAGGGCCCATTCGGATGATCAAGCCTGATCTCCTGCATAACATAGGCCAGAGAACCTCCCCCAGTAACTTCTACATCAAGCCAGGACTTCTGCTTGAGCTAGAGCATGTCTTTTAGAAAAATACCCAATCGTATGTCAATACTGCAAGTAATGGAGAATCCACCCTGATGGGAGCTGGCAAAGGCTGGGGCTAGCATCAGGGGATGACTCCAGTTTGCATTCTGTACTCAGTAGCTCACATGCTACTATAGATGAGGGGTTGTTGTGGATCTTTTCCAGCCCCTTCCCACTGCAGCTCGTCCTAACTCCAACTCCATCCAATACCATTACCCCCCTTTCTTTGAATGATTTCCCTATTTAAAAGCCAGAAGCCACATATCTGGCCTTTATGGAGTCTGACACAGGGCAGGCTTCATGGGCAAGGGAAGAGCCAGGAGAGTTGATGGGAGTGGAAGGAGAGGGGGACACTTGGACACCTGTAATTTTTCCTCAAAACACCACACACCTCCCTCCTACACAGAGCAAAGCAGACAGTCAGAAGGGCTTCATGGAAGTAGCCTCCTCCTTTCCCCCAGAAAGGCTCCACTATTACATGGCAGTCCCCTGAGCTTCTTCTGACCTCCAAACAAAGACCTAATGAACAAGTTTATGCTTCCATATGCCTGCACCCAAACCTCTGACCCCATATAGCCCCTGGCATAAGAGGCACAAGTCTCTAGGAGCTATGCCCACTTAAACCAGGGTGAAACTGGGCCCAGATTCCTGGCTATCATCTTCATCTCAAACCAGACGTGTGACCTTGTGCAAGTCCCTTCACTTCTGTGCCGCAGTTCCCATCTGTAACATGGGGGCAATAACATTCTTCTCCATCATGAAAGTGCTTTGTACAACACCAGATGAAGAGCACAACCCCCCCCCCCCCGCTAAATCTGGCAATTCGAGTTCAGCCATTTGTGAGTTATTAGCAAACTCAAAGGTCTATCCTTCCCTGGCTCAGATAACACAGAAGTGCCACCAGGGCCTTTTGTCAACCTTTCAACAATAGAAATCATATCGGGGGGCCGGAGGGGGGAAAAGAGAAGCATGACTCTAGCAGGAGAATGTTTGAGAAAGTTATGAGTGGGTGAAAGTTTTCACAGCCCTCTGGCCGAGTCCAAAGCCCCATAGAAAGACTTCCAATAACTTCAATAAGTTGTGGAGCAGGCCCTTGTAGAGCTGATACAAATATACTCCCAACTTGATTGCACCTTGTTCTAGGTGACTGGGCAAGCTGGCACAAGGAGCTCTCTCCTCTTAGCTCAAGGGCTACACAAATCCAGCTCCTTGGTAATGTTTGACACCTCCATAGGGGTAGCTGGTTCTACACTGGTCAAAACATCCCCTGCCACCCCATTTACTTCTGGCTTGAGCAGAAGGCTGAGAAATCCCAGGCCTGCCATTTAATCATGCATGCCTCCCCCCCGCCCCCCCAAATGCCCTGCATCTCCCTCTCCTCCAACACAGGAGGTGACATCTATTATTGGTCTCGGGGGCAAAGAGGTCTCGAATCAAATCACAATGGCATTGATTTTTGGCTTTTGCTACATCAGCCAAGCAATATATGAACCACCAACAGGTCCAAATAGGCAATCCATACCCAGAGATAAAAATCAAAGAGACACCCTGGATGATTATGGAAACCCCAGTGGCATCTGCATAGTTAAGGGTCTGCCTTACTGCCAGTAATAACACCCCACCCCCCAGACTGTCCATAACCCCCATCCCCTTTGGGTCAGAAGCGTCTCATGTGGAGTCTCAGGCCAGGAGAGCCTTATTTTAGAAGGAAGTAAACTCAGAAAAGCTGTTCTCAAGGAATAAAAGTGTAGGACTTCACTAGGGCTCTGTCCAGCCACGGGATCAGAGCTTTTGGTTTGGAGCTTCTCTACCAAGTGAAGTGATTATTTCTACTACAGTATTGCCTGGAGCTCCGGTCATAGACCAGGTCCCATGGTGCTCAGCACTGTACAGGCAGAACAAAGAGATGGTCCCTGGCCCCAAACAATTTACAAGCTTAGTGAGAGACAAAGCAGGTGAGGTGATAGCTTTGACAGGACCAACTTCTGTTGGAGAGAAACAAGCTTTCAAGCTACACAGAGACTGAGACCTGAAGAAGAGCTCTGGGGAGCTCCAAAGAACATCTCTCACCACCAGAAGTTGATCCAATCATAGATATTACCTCACCCACCTTGTCTCTCTAATATCCTGGGACCACCACTCACTGCAAGCTATCATCTTAGTAAGAAAAGGGATAACAGGCGGACAAAGGCAGACAAGGGAGCACAAGGAAACATAGTATTGTATAGCATTGTATACAATGTTGTATAAGCTTAAGTGTTTTAGGAACAGAAAAGTGACTCACCACTAGCACTCCCTCTCATGGCAGGTTCTCCTCATTCACCACCCCCAGGTCACAACCGCTCTGGCCTTGCAGTGGTCTGCCCCTTCTCCCAACTCAGCCCTCCAGCTGGGTCACTTTCAGTCCCACCCCTTCTGGGGTAACAGAGAAGGCAATAAACTGAACTCAGATCAGCTGAACTCTTCATCCCTTTCCAGGCTCTGCAGGGCTGGCCTCCCACACCTGCATCAAGTGACACCTCCAGGGCCCAGCTCCAAACACAACAGTCCATCTTCCCTTGTGTCAGGGTATTTCTGCACCACTTTTTCTTAGAGGAGCAGTAGGGGAACCCAGACAATCCCCCTCCTTTGGGAGCAGTCCAGGGACCCCACAGCAAGCAACTAAGCCCTGCTCCCTCAAACTCCTCATTATCTCCCATGACTCCTTCCTTCACCTGCCTCTAGGTCCTTTCCCACAACTCCTCTGTAGGCCTGCTGTATATTCACCTCTCTCTCTAGGCCCTTCCTTCACACCCTAGCAGCCAACAGGACTGTAGCCTCCTTCCCAATCACCTCCCTTTATACTCACCACCAGCTCCTCCCCCAGCCGGGCTTCCTCTCCAGTTGGGCCTGGTCCTCCCGACAGGTGCAACCAGGTGCACTAATTGCTTGTGACCTCCAGTTAACTCTTGCATTACCTGTGTGGGATACACAACTCATCCCAGGAACTTACAGCGGAACCAAAAAAGGGCTTGGTTGGAGCATGAGAAACGTCCCATATACCTCTGCTGGTTGGAGAACTAGGGGCAGATTTTTCATAAGGATTCAAGGCCAGAATTTTGGGGGGAGCCAAATGCCTAGCTCTCATTTAGGCACCAAAAGAAGGGCCAGATTTTCCAAAGCACCCAGCAACTGCCACGGTGACACCTATGGCTTGGTTGTCAAAAGGGCTCCGCAACCAACGTGCACCCAATGTCCTGACCTCTTATGAAAATCTGATCATTTCTTTATGTGTCTTGGGCCTGGTCTACACTAGGAGGTTATGTTGAATTTAGCAGCATTAAATCGAATTAACCCTGCACCCGTCCACACAACGAAGCTATTTAGTTTGACATAAGGTCTCTTAAATTCGATTTCTGTACTCCTCCCCAAGGAGGGGAGTAGCGCTAAATTCGACATGGCCATGTCGAATTAGGGTAGGTGTGGATGGAAATAGACGCTAATAACTCCGGGAGCTATCCCACAGTGCACCACTCTGTTGATGCTCTGGACAGCAGTCCGAGCTCGGATGCTCTGACCAGCCACAGAGGAAAAGCCCCGGGAAAATTTGAATTCCTTTTCCTGTCTGGGCAGTTTGAATCTCATTTCCTGTTTGGACATCGTGGCGAGCTCAGCAGCACTGGCAACGATGCAGAGTTCTCCAGCAGAGGTGACCATGCAATCTCAGAATAGAAAGAGGGCCCCAGCATGGACTGATCAGGAAGTCTTGGATCTAATCGCTGTGTGGGGTGATGAGTCCGTGATTTCGGAGCTGCGATCGAAAAGACGGAATGCAAAGATCTACGAGAAGATCTCAAAAGCCATTATAGAGAGAGGATACAGCCGGGATGCAACGCAGTGCCGCGTGAAAATCAAGGAGCTGAGACAAGCGTACTAGAAGACCAAAGAGTCAAATGGACGCTCCGGATCCCAGCCCCAGACATGCTGTTTCTACAAGGCACTGCATTCCATTCTAGGTGCAGCCACCACCACTACCCCACCACTGACCGTGGACTCTGAGGATGGGATATTGTCGACGGCCGCTTCCTCGGAGATGTTAGCAGACGGAGAAGATGAGGAAGGTGAGGAGGAGGAGGAGGCAGTCGACAGCGCTTACAACGCTGATTTCGCAGACAACCAGGATCTCTTCATCACCCTCACAGAGATCCCCTACCAACCGTCCCCAGGCGTTAACCCAGACCCTGAATCAGGGGAAGGATCAGTCGGTAAGTGTTTTAAACATGTAAACATTTATTTTGAACAGAACAGGAATATTAACAATAGGTTTTTCATGATTTGTTTGCCCTAGGCGCTTAACGTTTTAGTCCTTGGCAGTGCAACTACTGCAAAAGAATCTAACAATGTCCGGTTTATCATGATTAGTTTGCCCTAGGCACTCTACTTTTTAGTCCTTGCCAGTGCAGCTACTGGAAAAGAAGGTCTATATGTTCGGGGATAGAGCTGAAATCCTCATGGGACATCTCCACGAAGCTTTCCTGGAGGTAATTGGAAAGCCTTTGCATGAGGTTCCTAGGGAGAGCGGCCTTATTGTGTCCTCCATGGTAGGAAACTTTTCCTCGCCAGGCTATCATCAAGTACTCTGGGATCATTGCCTTGCAGAGCATGGTGGCATACGGCCCTGGTTTTTGCTGGCTTTCACGCAGCATGCGTTCTTTCTCGGTCTCAGAAATTCTCAGCAGAGTGATGTCGCTCATGGTGACCTGCTTAGAATTAGGGGAATGTTACTATTGGGACTGCTTGCCTGTTCCTTTACAGAACTGTCACCGGCGTTTTACCGCCACGCGGTGGAGGCGGGAGAGGGGCAGCATACAGGGATCTTTCCCGGGGACAGCCGCGAGGGGGTGGGACAGGGGCAGAGTTCATGCTTGCCGGATTGCCGGCAGCAGGAACTGGCCAACGATAGGAGCATTGCTTTGAACGTGAAAGGAGGGCACTGCTCTAATTTAAGTTTTAAGCAGCCAAAAGTCTACGGCTTACCATGTCAGCCTGCTACCCGAATTCCGCTGTCCTACCCCGCTTGTCTGATCTCCACTGCAAGACCCCAGGCACTGAATGCGAAGGCCGAAAATTCGACCTTGTCCTGAGTGCGCATGTGATAGGTGCTGTGCATGGTCTTGTTCACAGAGAAAGACTATGTTCATTGTTCACAAAAAACTTATCTTTGTGAGGAATTCACTCCCTTTTTCCCATCCCACAGCTGTGACTGTCTCCCGACCTACCCTGGCATCCCCCTCACAGAGGCTGGCGCAGATTAGGCGGAGAAAGAAAAGGACACGGGACGATATGTTCTCAGAACTTATGGGCTGCTCCCGAGCCGATGCGGCCCAGCAGACCCAGTGGAGGCAGAACATGTTGCAATACCAGCGAGCACACAGTGAACGGGAGGAGAGGTGGCAGCAGGAAGACCAGCAGGCGACTCAAACGCTGCTTGGAGTAATGAGGGAGCAAACGGACACGCTCCGGCGCCTTGTGGATTTTCTGTAGGACCGGAGGCAGGAGGACAGAGCCCCGCTGCAGTCTATCTCTAACCGCCCTCCCCCACCACAAACTCCCATACCTCCCTCAGCCAAAGTCCCAAGAAAGAGGGGCGGCAGGGGCTGTGAAAACTGTCACTCCACCCCTGCAGACTGCTCAAGTACCAGAAGGCTCTCATCCCCAAAAATTGGATAAGTCCTTTCCTTCCCACCTCACCCAAGCCCCCGTCCCAGTTTCATCCCCTAATTGTGTAGTTGCTAATAAAAGATACATTTCTGTTAATTACTGTTTCCATCATGTTCTTTTAGGGGAGAGTGTGTTTGAAGGGGGAGAAGGGGGTTGGTAATTGGAGAGGACAGTCACCTTTACCAGGGTACAGACACGGGGGCAGGTTCAGCACAAGGTCACACACACATTGCAGTCACTAGGCACCCTGGTCAGTCTGGGAGGTGGTTTTCATGTTCTATGTGTGTGTGTGTGTGGGGGGGGCGGATAGAGATCTTATGCTGCGGTCCTTATCCTGGATCACAGAGCCACGCAGCAGGGGATCTGTAACCGTCCTCCCCCGCCACAAAGTCACATAGCCCCCACACACAGAGTCCCGAAAAGGAGGGGTGGCAGGCTCCGTTGAAACAACCAGTCCACCACTGCGGACCTCTCTAGGAGCAGGAGCCTGTCATTCCTCGAGTTTAGAAGCGTTCTTTCCAACACTACGCCCGCTCCCCACCACAGTCTGCGTCCCAGTTTCAACACTTTACCGCGAAATCCGTAATAAAGAAAATGGTGTTCATTAACAAAGTTCCATTTATTTTATTTTTAAACGTGTGTTGGAAGGGGCGGGACAGGGTGAACGGTGTATGTAGCTGGAGAGGATAGTCAACAGTAAGTGGGTAAGGAAATGGGGGCAGGTTCAGCTTCTCTTTAAACAAACTTAATAGTCACAGGTTACCCTGCTCACTGAGGAACCTAGCTTTCAAAGCCTTCCGGATGCACAGTGCGTCCTGCTGGGCTCTTCTAATCGCACAGCTGTCTGGCTGGGCGTAATCAGCAGCCAGGTTATTCGCCTCAACCTCCCACCCCGCCATAAAGGTCTCCCCCTTGCTCTCACAGAGATTGTGGAGCACACAGCAAGCTGCAATAACAATGGGGATATTGGTTTCGCTGAGATCAGAGCGAGTCAGTAAGCTTCTCCATCTCCCCTTGAGACGTCCAAAAGCACACTCCACCACCATTCTGCACTTGCTCAGACGGTAGTTGAAGAGTTCTTTTTCACTGTCCAGGGTGCCTGTATAGGGCTTCATGAGCCAGGGCATTAGCGGGTAGGCTGGGTCCCCGAGGATCACTATAGGCATCTCCACATCCCCAAGAGTTATTTTCTGGTCCGGGAAGTAAATACCTTCCTGCAGCCATCTAAACAGACCAGAGTTCCTGAAAACACGAGCGTCATGAACCTTGCCCGGCCATCCTACGTTGATGTTTGTAAAACGTCCCCTATGGTCCACCAGTGCTTGTAGCACCATTGAAAAGTAGCCCTTTCAGTTAATGTACTGGCTGGCCTGGTGGTCCGGTCCCAGGATAGGAATGTGAGTTCCATCGATAGCCCCACCGCAGTTTGGGAATCCCATCGCGGCGAAGCCATCTATGATGACCTGGATGTTTCCAAGGGTCACTACCTTTGACAGCAGTAGCTCAACAATTGCGTTGGCTACTTGCATCACAGCAACCCCCACGGTAGATTTGCTGACGCCAAAGTGATTCATGACTGACCGGTAGCTGTCTGGCGTTGCAAGCTTCCAGAGGGCTATGGCCACTCACTTCTGGACAGTCAGGGCTGCTCCCATCTGGGTGTCCTTGCGCTTCAGGGCAGGGGACAGCAACTCACAAAGTTCCAGGAAAGTTCCCTTCCGCATACGAAAGTTTCGCAGCCACTGTGATTCATCCCAGACCTGCAGCACTATGCGGTCCCACCAGTCCGTGCTTGTTTCCCAGGCCCAGAATCGCCGTTCCACAGCATCAACATGACCCATTGCCACCATGATGTTCACGGCGCGGGGTCCCGTGCTTTGTGAGAGGTCTGTGCCACTCTCAGACTTCATGTCCTCACCGCGCTGCCGTAGCCTCCTCGCCCGATTTCTCAGCATCTGCCTCTGGAAAAGGTGGATGATAAGGTGCGAGGTGTTGACAATGGCCATAACTGCAGTGATGGTCGCAGCGGGCTCCGTGCTCACAGTGCTGTGGCGTCCGCACTGTCACTCACCAGAAAAGTGCGCGAACTGATTGCCCGCCGGCGCTTTCAGGGAGGGAGGGCGGGAGTGACGGTTGGATGACGACAGTTACCCAAAACCACCCTCGACACATTTTTTTCCCAGCAGTCATTGGGGGCTTGACCCAGAATTCCAATGGGCAGCAGGGACTGCGGGAACTGTGGGATAGCTGCCCACAGTGCACCGCTTCCAATGTCGATGCTTGCCCCGTTAGTGTGGACTCACAAAGTCAAATTACTGTCCTTAGTGTGGATACACACGTTCGACTTTGTAATATCGATTCCACATATTCGATTTAAGTACAATCGAACTACTCTTGTAGTGTAGACATACCCTCAGAGGGAGCTGGACTTCTCTAGACTCTGCCCCAGACTGTGCTCCTTTCCAAATGTCCACCAGGCTGGAGGTGTGACCCTCTGGACTTTCTGCAAGTGGTTGGAGACCTAGTCTTTCTTCTGGAGACTTGTGTGGCTTTATAAAGAGGCAACATTACCTAGTGGCTAGGGCACCAGCATGGAGTCTGGAGAGCTATGTTCTACTCCTGGAACTGTCACTGACCTGCTGAATAACCTTGGTTGAGTCATTTCCCTCTCAATCATGTTGATGTAGTGTATAAAATCTTTGGGGCAGGGACTCTCTCTCATTCTGTGTTGGTACAGCATCTAGCACATGAGCTCTGATCTCAGATGGTGTCTCCAGGTGCTACTGTTATATGAATAATAATGCACATAGATTGCGTGTTGTTTTCCATGCCTGGCACCTGTAACTTCACAACTTTCTAGGCTCATCCAGTACCCCAATGCTGGTTGCTATAAGCGCTGACTTTCTCCAAGCTCTTTTCCAGAGCTTGACCAATGAACCATGATGCACAGTTTGCAGCTTGATTTCACAAGCCACGCCAGCAAGCTTCCACGTGAGTGTTAGCTGGCACAATCTAGCATAGAAACTAGCCAGGGTCTCAGCTGGTGCATGTCTCACTTGCCTGAAGTCATATGTTCTAGATGCGTTATATTGCCAAGTCCAAGCATCAAACATCAAGAGTCAGGCTCCACAAATCCTGAGATCAGCTTAAAAATGATGAGCTTTTTTTAATGTTTTTTTCCCTTTGCCTTGCGGGTTCTGTGCCTGTAGGTCACATTTACATTTTCAAGCTTTTCTCTACAACCAGGGTGGCTAAAAACTGAGATTCTCCCCTAATCCCAGGATTCCAGGAACTAGGTCTAAAGTGCCAGATATTACAAGTCCTGTGCTCAAGTCGTCCGAGTTAGCAATGCTGCCACACAATCGATTTCTGAAAGAAGTGGCTAGCTACAGCTGGGCTAAGCGAATTGCAGCAACACCCACTAGACAGTACAAGAGACAAAGTGGGCGATGGACCAAAACAGAAGGAAAGAGAAAATAAAAAGTGAGTGGGGCTGGGTTTGTGGGGTGGCTTGAGAGGCGGATCTGCAGTCAGGTGGCAGCATGGCAGGGGGAACAAGATGCCTTGGAAGGCAAGGAGCTAGTGTGAGGAGAACATTCCAGTTTTGACACGCTCAGAACTTCAAGCCAAACTGTGCTAAAGCTCCAGAGCAGGGAGTGCCATTGCCATCTTTGCTGAGGGCTAAAGAAGCTGCCAGGAACCATGTGTCAGACATCTTTGTTGTGGGCAGCAGAGTACAGAATCTTATAGCGGAAACTGGTTCAAAGGGGCTGGCTGCTAAGAATCTGCAATACCAGACTAAACAGGAAGGAAGCAGCAATGAGTGAGGCCTGGTCTACACTAGGGGGTAATCGATCTAAGATACGCAACTTCAGCTACGAGAATAGCGTAGCTGAAGTTGACGTATCTTAGATCGATTTAGAATCACTTACTTCGCGACCTCGTGGCGTGGGATCAACAGCTGCCAGTCCCCCGTCCACTCCGCTTCTGCCTCTCGCCGTGGTGGAGTTCCGGAGTTGATGGCAGAGCGCTCGGGGATCGATTTATCGCGTCTACACTAGGTGCGATAAATCAATCCCCGATAGATCAATCACTACCCGCCGATCTGGTGGGTAGTGTAGACGTACCCTTAGTTATAGGTTTGAAAGAAAACAACAGCAAGGAGCAATTGTCGGCATGATTGTTGCATCACCTAAGATCCCATCATGGAAGGGATGGAGCAGTTGGGCTTTGTCTACACTAGCACTTTTGTCAATCAGGGATGTGAAAAAACACACCCCGACCTACAAAAGTGCTGATGTGGCGAGTGCTATGTCGGCGGGAGACGCTGCCCTTCCAACATAGCCACCGCCGTTTGTTGGGGATGGTTTAATTACACCAGCCAGAGAGCTCTCTCCCGCTGGCATAGAGTGGCTACCCGGGAGACCTTACAGTGGCACAGCTGCAGTGCTGTAAGGTCCGTATTGTAAACTTAGCCTTACTCAGTGATGGCAGAAAGGGATCAGCAGCATCAGACATCTGTTGGGTGCCCTTGATACTGAAAGCCCTCAACTATGCCCTTCTGCCATGCTATGGCCCAAACTGTGACAGTGCAGCCAACTCTGCCTGTCCAAAAATCAGGACGCAGGCCTGCAAACAAATCCTGAGATTAAATTCAAACTAACAAATGTTAGGTTCTTTTTATTTGCTATCTGGTTCTGAAGCCTTTAAATGGTCACATTTGCAAGTTTTTCTCCTCAACCAGGAGAGCTACAAACTTTTTTCTAAATAGTTGAGATTCCCACGTAACCACCTGACTCCAGGAGCTGGGGGTCTAAGAGAAACACAAGACATCACTAGATTCACCATCAGAGCTAGCAACACGGCTGCGAGTGATCCATCTGCAGCTGCATGGGGGGTGACGTGGTGATCAAGAAGGCTTCCCCGGCTCCTGCAGCTGCCCGGGGACTGCCCCAGACCAGCAGGCCATGAACTCTGTGGAGTGCTCACGTTTGCTCTTCTCCTGGGGGCAGAATGCCGAAAGAATAATGGGGAAGAGGTGGGGCCATAGTGGAGAGAAGGTGGGGCCATAAGTGGAGTGTTTCACACGAACCATGGCTAAGTCCTACAGCCATGACAGGCCACTCATTGCTGGCAGACGCAAGCACTGCCCAGCCTCACGGTGCCTGTTTGGATGTCACTTGAAATCCCCTCTAAACAGGTGACAGCTTCAATGGACAGGGTGTGAAGTTCCCTGGACTCCAATCTCCATGAGGAACAACCTCCGCCCCACAGCTCTAACTTCCATGGAATGTGTGGAGTAGATTATTGCTGCTTGCTACCCAACCTCTCCTTCCTGTGTTGTCTGAAACACCTCTTCTCTGTCACATCCAGGGTCTTGCACAGTTCCTTTCTCCAGGGTCCTGGCTGGCAGGACCCTGTGTCTTCTATTGGATGGGCAATCGGAACTTGGCAGGGTGCTCAGAAAAGTGGAGGGAAGGACTTTGGTGGTGTCACCTCCCACCCCAGCTCTGCTGTGGCTCATCCCCCAGAACCCCGATGGCATAATCTGCCAGATCGAACAGTCTCACATCGCCTTTCCAATCATCGGGAAATCTGCCTGCACTGAGGGGTTGCGTCTTTAATTCACTACATGAGAAATGATGTACAGAACAAAGCCAATGGGAGCCCCAGGCCTTTCCCAGAGCCAGAAGGAAAGGGACGAGCTGTGGATTTTATTGAAAATCTGAAACTGAAAAAGGCAAACTCCCCCCTCCCTCTTCCGAAGCCCCAGCCGCCAATAGGGATTCAAGGCTCCATGAAGAGTCCCTCTGAGCACAGGGCTGAACCGGAGGAGTGACAGGTGCCTCCTGATATGCCTAAATGAGAAGAGCCAATGGGAAGAGCCTGCTCAGCTTTTGTTGTCATCTGGCTTTGCTCGCAAAAGATGCGTTTGATTGACAGATGCATCAAGGTTCACAGTTTATTGGTTTTTGCAAAAGAGCCAGATCTGCCAATTTAGACAGGGGAGTGACACAAAACTTTCCATCTAAATGGACTAATTTTACCACAGGGAATTCCCAGGCAGAGCGCACCGAGGCAGGCGCAGTCCTGTTTTATTTTTTAACAAGGACTGAATGACAAATATAAACGACAGTTCGAGGCTGATGGAACATCAGCATTTGACACTTCACAGGGGAGCGGTGAAATAAACAATAGGCAGAGAAATTGAATTAGAATCAGCTGAGAGTCAGGGGTGCTAGAGGGAGAGAGATGGCCTGATCCTTCACAGTCATTTACATCAGGGCAAAGTGAGTGCTAAGTCAGTGTAAAGTAGCTTTGCTAGCCGTTTGCATCCATTTGCATTGATGTACATAGCTGCACAAAGATGCATGGCAGTGGAGACCCAAACCTGAGGGCAGCTAATCGCTCTCTCCCTGCTAATTCAGGTAATCCAAAGCTGCGTTATTGACAGCATCATCGAAGTTAAAGATGGCAAAGAACTACAGAGTGGTTTAATTGATCTCCCTGCCAATGCTGGACTGTTCCTTACAGGACATTGTCTAGGGTTCTGTCCAGTCTTGTTTCATTCTCCCATCTGCTAACTTTTGAGTGCTTGGTTTTGCAGCCTGTGACAGGGTCGGTAGCTCACCGCTGTGGCGCCTCCTCCTGGCTGCTTCGGGGAATTTAGTTTTGCGCCAGTAGAGCGCCCTCTTTGGGTGGCGTTCCACCTGTCGTCTCGCCTTTGTGGGGTGCACGGACTTGCGTTGTTCCCGACGTCGGTGTCCTCTTCCGGAGCACTGCCCTCCGACAGTGTCCCTTTGTCCAATCACACCCCCTTTCGGGGGGGGTGGTTAAACAACAGCCCCACACCCTCGAGTCCGATCCTCACAGTCCAGGACCTGGTGTGGTGCCGACAGGCCGCTCCCTGCGACCCGTAGCTGTGTGTGGGGCAGCACAGCAAACAAAGGGGGAAAAGGGGTGGGGACTCAGGCCCGCCCACTACTCTGAGTCCCGGTCCAGAGGCCCTCGGGTGACAGTCTCACTGTCCTTCTTCTCCTTCCTCCTCTGACTATCCCTCTGGACCACTTCCCCAACAGCCCTTCTCTACGCTAGGCCTCCTCCTCTCAGGCCTGCCGCCTAGCAGGCTATGTAGTGGGGCCCTCTCCCACTCTCTCAGGCTGGCCTGCACTGCGCTGTCCGTGGTGCTGGCCTCCCAGCTCTGGAGACAGACCTTCCCCTCTGAAGGCCTGGGACAGACTGACTGCTCCTGCTCTGGGCAGCCTTTTATATGGCTAAGCCAGGCCCTGATTGGCTGGCTCCAATCTGCCTTCTTATTGGCTCCCAGTAAGCCCTCTCCTGATTGGCCGCGCGTCTACGCAGGCGCCTAGGCCTGCCGCAGCCCAGTCTCTCTAGGTGTGGGGTAATCGCCCCACCACACAGCCTAATTTTAATTTCATTTTTTGTATGGAACTTCATAGATCACAAAAATAAATAAAAAATCTCCATCATGTGCAAGTGTAATGATCCTGACCATAGGTCATCAGCCTTGGCCTTTCAGGTTAACAACAGAGCCGTTACCACTTGAACTACAGGAATAACACTGTTAGCTGATAGCTGTAGTAGGCTGTTATCCTCTTTGTGCACAAGCCACTTAGGGAGATGTGACTTAAACACAATTATTTGCTGCAGTAGCATGCTGGGAATCTGGATTCCTGGGTTTTATTCCTTGTTCAGGGGTTGAGAGTGTGGGCTAGTCATTAAACGCAGCCAGGGAAGTGGAGGGAGACTGTGATGTAGGACTCTTAGGTCTGGTCTACACTGAGGGGATCGATCTGAGTTACGCAACTTCAGCTACATGAATAATGTAGCTGAAGTCAAAGTACTTAGATCTACTCACTGTGGTGTCTTCACGGCGGTGAGTCGACAGCTGACACTCCCCCGTCGACTCTGCCTGCGCCTCTCGCTCCGGTGGAGTACCGGAGTCGATGGGAGAGCACTTGGGGGTCAATTTATTGCATCTAGACTAGACACGATAAATCGACCCCCACTGGATCAATCGCTGCCCATCGATCCTGCGGGTAGTGTAGACAAGAGCTGGGCAAATCATTGATTTTTTTTTTTTGGTGTTTCGTGGTTGAACCAAAATATCGCCAAAAAAATATTTTTTTTTAATTTGACACGAAACAACAATTTTTCATTTCTTTTCTCACCAAAATAATAACCCTCTCCCAAAAAGGTGTCATTTCAGGACGAAAAAACATTTTGTTTCACATGAAACCCAATGTTTTGTTTTCAATATTTTTAACTGTTTTTGTTTGTAGTTAAATCTGGCTAAATTGAGAGGCACCATTTCATTCAGAAAATGTGGAAACAAAATATTGTGACTTTTTCAGAATTTTTCCCCATTGTTTTCCCCAGCTGAAACTATTTGCCAAATTCAACCCGAATTCATGAACAATTTTGCTCAACCCAAAACTGCATTTTTTTAGTGAAAAAACCCCGCAGGGAATCATGGTGGATGCAGGAGGTACTCTGAGTGGACAGGAAAGTGGGGGAGGAAAGGGGCAGAAACACGGGGACCATGTGCTTGGCAAAGTCATGTACAATATGGATGGACAATGTGAGTGGGACAGAAGACTGGGTGGGGGAAAGGAGGGGGCCACTGAGGGGAGAGGCAGAGCTGCAGAGGAGGGCCACAGGATAGTGAGAGGAGCGGGGGATGGAGTGGGACAGACTGGCAAATCCCTCATCCCAGGGGTAAGGCTAGGGTAAGTGGAATGCCCTCTCCGCAGCCAGGAAGGAGGCTACATTTATGTTTATGAATTTTACATTGAATCTGGAACCTGAAGTGACAAACACACCTTGGAAGGGTGGCTTCTCCTACAGGCTCAAACATCAGCTGGCAGCAGGGGAAAAAAGGATATTTTTGTTTTTAAAAACCACCCCAAGGCCTCATGATTTTTCAGCCTGTCTCATGATTTGTGTGAGTGTGTCTGATTCGTGATTTTTCAACACTTATGCTTGGCAACACTGCTCTTCCTTTCCCCTCCTACTACAGTCCCCATTCTCCTCTTCCCACCTTGTCCCAGCCCTTGGAAGCTCTAGGGAGGAGTGGAGGCAAGGAACTGATAGGCCAGCTACCACCAGCTTCCGTACTGTCCCAGCTCCTGGGTCTGAAGCCTTGTCAGCACTCAGTATATTATCCTGTGTCTTGTGAGATTTGGGGCACTTCCGGAAGCCCCAAGCCCTGCAGGGCTGCAATGAGTTGAGCAGCTCAGCTTTCATTAAAAAAGAAGTACTAGTAAGTTTCTGGCTCTCAAGGTTTGGAGAAAAGCTTGAAAATGTGCCCCAAGTGCTCCCAAAGCCTCCAAAACCAGAAGGCAAATAAATATTGGGTTCGTTTTAATATGTAGGTTTTAAAAAATCTCATGATTTTACCCAAGCTCTTGAGTTTTTACCCAAGCTCATGATTTTCAGAGGGCCGGACTCGTGCCTTTAAAATGATTGGGGTTGGCAATCCTGGGTTTGACAAACTTCCCATAATGCATCATGGGGAGCGAGGGGAGCTTCTCTGTGCTGAATCATGGGAAATTAATTGGCCAGACACTGCCTCCAGCTGCCATGCCAATGCAGTCTAGTTTTTGTTCTTTACAAATCTGTGCAGTTTATTGTCCATGTCTCCATTAGCCTCTAGCTGTTCCGTGAGTCTTCCCTTCACCCCCATATTTCCCCAGTATTTTATTCAGGATAGAAGGACCAATATGTAGACACGTGAGCTGTTAATTAGCAGGATCATTCTTCTTTTCTTTAGAAGATGGGTACCATATTTGCTTGTCTTCCATCCTCCCCAGTCGCCACGTTTTTTCAGAACTGATTGCCAGGGGACAGAATTCATTAGCTAACTCAATATCCTCAGATGCATATCATCAGGACTGGTTGGCTGGGACCATACACGCTCATGGATGCCAAGGGCTCTGTTACCTGCTCCTTATTCAAAACTCTTTTTATAGGGCCTTCATCATGTCAGAATAGTTCAAGTTTTCTTATCCAAGTAGCTATAAAAAGAAATTCATTGTCTTGGCCATTGTTGTGCTATCCCTCCTTGTTGAGGCTCAGATTCTGATGCCCTTACTCATGCATGGTACCTTGCCCTTGAGAATGGCCATGGGCTGCAGTAGGATTAGTAGAAGGATAAGAGTATGCAGGAGGATGGCAGAATCTGGTGCTCTCTACTATTTCTTTTTTCCAGGCTATAACAGCTCCTGCGACTGGATGTTTTCTCAAACTATGCTGTAACTCAACCATGAATTACAGGGCTAGAGGCCGGAATTACAGAGTGAAATTTTCTGGCCTGTGCTACGCAGGAGATTAGATTAGATGAACAGACTGGCTTTAAAAAACGATGTAGCTATTATTAAAACGGAATGAAATTTGAAAATCCATTTTCCTTTCCACCAGTGACACTTGTTGTTGACTCTTAGTGAGATACTCATCTCTGACAGTGAATGTAGATTGGTCAATTTCCTTTGTTTGTAGTCAGGTTCACTTCCCAGTTCTCACACATCAGCCCATTGCTGTCCTGGGCACAGGGGTGCTGGAACAATTTGTATAGTGTGGGAGCTGAGAGTCATCGAACCACACTGTAAACCCTGCATATGAAGGAAATCACTTCAAGCCAGGGGGTGCAGCAGCACCCCCTGCAACCCTAATTCCAGCACCTATGCCTGGGCGTATTCCTAACACCTGCAACTGTGCAGAGAAAGGTAGTTTTGTTTTGTAGAGGATACTGATATTTCAAAATTTGGTCTCGTTCTGATTTGGAGCAAAACCCCAAAATTCTTTGTGAAAGGGACTGGAGTCCTGGCTCTGGGCCTGTCTGCCTGCCTGGGGGCGCTGCCGTGGACGCTGGCTGGAGGCACTGGGGTCTGCAGCTCTGAGGCAGTCCACCAAATGGTTCCATTGCAATATCGTCAATTTCGACGAATCAGCATTCTCCAAAAGAAAAAAATGTTCTGGAGAAAACAAAATTTAAATTGAACCAACTGTTTTGATTACAAAAACAGAAGCCAAAACAATTTCATGGAAGCATTTCTGTCCAGACTTCAGAGGAGCTATGCTGCTTTACATAAACTGGGGATCTGGTCCCTTGATGTCAATGGAACTATGCAAATTTACATCTGCTGAGGATCTGGCCCATTGATTTTGTGTAAAAACAATTTAAAGAAGCATGAAAAATGTGGATGCAAACCTAGTTTGGCCAAATTGCGAGCACCTTGCTAGGGTTTCACTGGGCCTGTACTAAGTTAAGCTCCCTTGGACTTCATGTTGAGCTGATGCCTGAGGAAACATTGAGTAAACAGTTCAGGATCTGGCCTGTTTACGGTTCTCCTTAAAATAACATACAGCTATTTCTTATGCAGAGGATGAATACTAAGGCTGGTGACTGGGCTATTAATGATGTTGCATTAAGTTTTGCCCCTCAACTGACCAGGATGATTCAGAGTAGAGAGGAGGGTGCGGTAAAGCACCAGGTTACAGGGATTCCACTCATGGAAATAAAGCATATGTATGTAAGTGTAGCAGATTGGCAGGGGTCAGCTCTGACAGCTGTCAATCACCCTCCCTTCTGTTGAGGCTTTGCAAACTACACCCACTCTGTCCAATCACTTTGGTTGAGAATTGGGACTAACTCTGGAAGGTTAAAATAGGCCCGGAAGACACCTTGAGCAAGTGATGCTAACCCCTAAATGAGACTACAAGGAGGCTGGAGAGGGGTGAAATGGGACCGGTGCCCTAGGTCACTGTAATGCAATGGCTAGCCCAGTAACATCTGGACTGCTTGGGAGACACCAGATGTATCATTGGGAGTCCATTGAGAGAGATCAGTGGAAGAGGAAGTTCCGCTGGTACTTCACAGGGCTGGGAAGCTGGGCTAGTGGAAGCTCACAGAAGCGGGACACATTGCTAGAATGCATATGGCTCCTTCTCTCAAGCAGAGTGACAGTTAGAAGTAGTGGTGTTTATTGTTTACAGGGTGTCCAAAGGGTATAGGTGCAGGGACTGTGACAACCCAGAAACCCCGGGGTGAATCTACAGGAGAGAAAGAAAGAGAAACAAGCCAGGAGCCAGCAGGGTGACATACAAAAAAAAATTGTTTTTATTTCTCATGTGCGCACACACACACAAAAAAAAAGGAGAAGAGGAGGAAGAAAGAAGAAAAGATTCAAACAGAATTGAAGCAATGAGGAAAAGCCAAGAATGGCTGCAATAGCCTAGAACAGGTATGACCCTACGCCTGACAATGCCCTCCTCTCCCACCCAGCTTCCTCCCAACGGCTGCTGCTAGTTCTGGTTTGATTGTGTCGTCAGTTCTAGAATTGTTATTTGATCCCTTTTTCCTGCCTTTCAAATCTTTGTCACCTTCCCAGACCTGAGTGGGGAGCACATTGCAGTAGCATGGGTGAGTCCTACAGAAACCCTCATCCAGTCAGTCCCGAGCAAGACGGGTCTGGCTGTTGTTTCTTTCCTTGGGGACTGCAGATCCTTTGGGCGAAAAAAGTAATTTTTTTTTCAACAGTTCAGTAAAACAAGATTCCTTTTGGGGGGAAAATGTATCCAGAATAACACTCGCGAGGAGAGATGGGTGCAGGGTTGTTTGGGTTTTGTTTCTTTAATATCCTCACATTCACGTTGTGATTAGTTCTGAAGCCTTGCTCTGAATTTGACTCAGCACTATTGATGGATCAGAAAGCATGCAGACATGGCCCCGTTTCAGCACCCTGAGGTAAAAACCCCCACATTTACAGGTCATAAAAGGTGTCGCTTTAATGGAATCATCCCTCCCTCCCTTCCCTCCCCCATTGCTCCCATATCCCAGCAAGGCCGCTAAACAAGAGGTCAGTTAATGAGAGGACACAGGAACTTCAGAGAACAGGCCTCAAGTGCCACCAGGTTCCAAATGCCGCATTTCCTGTTCCTTCCAGCAAAGCACATCATTTGCAACAGCTCATGGGATTCTTTCCCCCGAAAGAGAAAAAAAATGGGTTGTGCCACCCTTCTGCTTGGTCTGTTAGAGAGAGCAAACATGGCGATGGAGCAAAGAATGAATGGAAAAGACAAGGAGAGCAAGGAAGAAGAGTAAAGAAAAGAATGACAATAAAGAGAAGAGAGAGAGAGAAAGAGGAAAGGAAAATGAGAGGGAAGGGCAGTGGAAATCATTGCTATTGCTAATAATACTTTACACTTCTGTAGAGCTTTCTATCCAAGGACCTCAAAGCAGTTGGCGAAAGTAACAAATTCAGCCTCACCACCACTCTGTAAAGTAGGGAAGTATGATCATGCCCATTTGACAGGTGGGGGACTGAGGTGCAGAGAGATGATGTTACTTGACAATGTTTCCCCAAAGCCAAGAAGAAAACTCAGGAGTCCTATCTCTGTCATCTGGTCTGACCACTGGAAACATCAGTCCCCTCTCCAGAAGTGATGGTGGGCTAGAAATGAAGGAGTAGTGGAGGAAGAAATAAAGGGTGTTGGGGAGGAAGATAAAGAGGAGAAATGAAAGGAGGGAGAGGAAAATAAAGGACAGCAAGGGAAGGAAAGAGAGCAGAATGGAGGAGAGACGTGAAACACAGCGACAGATTTAGCTGGATTTTGCATAGTGATTTTGTTTTCCTTCCAAACTTTATTTTTTGTTTGTTTTTTGTTGTAATTTTTTTTAAGAAAAATGAAAAAAAAATCCACCTAAAATAAACCAACTCCCAGGCTCCTGGGGAAGGAGCCCTTCTACAATTTGGCTGTTCCCTCGGGTTCTGGATTTGTGCTGTGCTTTATTGAACAGATAGTTTTGTTTTCAGTGAGCACAACGAGACTTGCACAGTACAGACAGAGCGTTCCTTATGTACAGGATGAGACGAGGCTGTTTTAATAACTACCATGATGAAGATGGAGATGAACTTATATACAAGAGGAATTGCCTTCACATTACACACATTATCTTCCTACAAAGCAGCAATTGTTTTTGCAAATAACATAATATTAAATAATTGGTAGAATTTTTGTGTTTCCTGCATAGTCCAATCTAATGGAATCTATATGAATATTGATGGTTTTCTTCTGCATAATATCACCACATAAATCCCCGTGTCAGCTACTAGACTTTAGCTATAATACTGCTTTACAATGCATCCATCGACTGTAACTCAAAACAACCAACACAAGAAACTCTTTGGCAAATGTAATTCAGTACATTCGCATGGGGCTTTACGGGGGAGGTGATGGAAGAGGATAAGAATGCCTGGTCCTCTGCATATTACTCTGTACTTCTGTTTTCCTGATCAAACCCACTTGCTGTTCTTCTAAACTTTCCAGGCCAAATCAATGCATGGGAGAAATCCCCTTGCATCAGTGGAGTTAAACCAACTATGAATTTGGCCCTCTGAGCATCAAATTAAACCAGCCATGACTGAGCCAACCAAATCCTGCCTTCTCAGCCTGTACTATCTCTCTGTGAAATGCCATCATAAGAGTGGACTTTTCTCAATGGTAGTTGCTTTGGAACAGGCTTCCTGAACTGCATGTTGTCCAATGTGAGGTGTGTCAGTCTCATGTTTTCTAGCCCCTTGGGTTATTCTAGTTGTCAGGCTGGGTGAAGCTGGATTTTGGACAAGGAGAGCAGAGGTACTACTGAGAGAATCAAATGGGGACATCACGGCTTATGGTCCAGCATTTGTCTAGTATGTGGGGGACAAACCAAGGGGATGATAAGGGTGAGTTTTTAAAAATGATTAACCAGTGTCTCTTTTTTCATAGACTGAGACAATAGGCAAAATTCTCAGCCCAGTCACAATGACATAAATCTGGATAAATTCCAATAACCATTGACTTCAGTGGGTTCACAGTAATGAATCTGGAGCAACTCCATTGACTTAGTGGAGGTGGAGTAACTCTGTTGACTTTACTGGAGTTACTCAAGATTTACCAGAACAGATTTTAGGCCCTTATCTTCTGTGTAAACAAAAACACTCCCTCTTAGCATTCTGTGCCATCCCATTGCAGAAAACGCATCCATATGGTCACCCTGAGATATGCAAGTGCTGAAAAGAGCTCTGGGTGAGTGGGGTCTTTGGGCCCATACAGCCAGTTGCTGACGATGGACTTTTCTTGCCTTCAGTCTAACCCTGGAGACAGAAAGCTGAGTCAATGTGCACATTTCATTCAGAGGCTGGGAACCATGGGCTATATACAAATGCTAGTTTTGGAAATTGCTCCACGGTTCACATTTCCACCCTCAATAGGTTGACTCTATCCTGCCTTTATTCATGGACAGTGGCCCACTCATCTTATCCCAATCCTCTCTCTAAACCAACAATAAGAATCTACCTCTTGCTGCCCAGGAGACCAGCTCTAGCCTTCATGTTTTCTTGACTAGCTTTTTGGGAGTGTCAGTCCAAAGAACAGGAGCATCTGAAGTTGCCAGCAATACAGGAGTAATAAGCATTTCCACTGACAATCAGCCTTTTGCAAAACAATGCTTGGCAATCACTGGGGAACCAAAGAGAGCAGAGAATCACTACAGAACCATTACAAGAGCATTCAGGAATCAGAGAGTGAATATTATGGGGGGTAATATAGGGTTGAGGGTGCAAGGATGAGGGTATAGGGGATAGATGTTAGGGTGCAGAACAAAGAGAACTAAGTGTAGGGATTAGGGTGAAGGGACCGTGGGAATGGGATAGGGCATAGATAGCAAGGCTGTAGGGGTTTGGGAATTGAGAATAAAACACTTAATGGGACTGTAGGGATTAAGATGTAGGTATTCAGGGACCGGTGTAGGGCACAGGTATTAAGGTGTGGGAGTTAAGATGTCAGGTTGACTGAGGCAGGTGTGGGTGAAGGGAGTAGGTGCAAGTTTAAGTGCATGGGAACCAAGTGTAGGGAACCAAGCAACAATCCCAGCCAATTCTGAATTTGTCTGTTTCAGCTCTGCTGGCTGAAGGGAGATCTAATGGACCTGCATGAAACCCCACACGTTCCTTTCTACCACAAGCGCAGTTAGAGCAAGAGACTGGGTTTGTTTTCTTTGTTTGATGACAACTGACACGGAAAAAGCTGACTTCCCACGGGGTGCGTTTAGTTGGCTGGTTTGTTTGGTAATTTTTTTTTTTGCCAGATGTGAATTGTCCACACTGCTCCCCAGAGAATGGGATTGGGATTAGGAAAAGAGGAGGTGATGGGGCCTCCAATCCTCTCCACAATCACATTCTAGTGCAAAACAGAAAGGAAATGAAACCCAAGAGTGAAAGGGGAGCATCAAACATCAGAGGAACTTGTGTGCCATTCGGGCGAGGGGATTTGGGTTTATTTTTCTAGGGTTTTTTTTATTTTGTTTTTTTGTTGATTTTTTTTTTTTTTTTTTTAGAAAATTGGGGATTTGTTCATTTTTTTTCCTTTTTACAGACCTTCATGACAAAGCATAAAAACACAGTTATATTTATATATCTATTTATATATTTCTTCATTTCATCGGTCGGTTGGTTGATGTCGCTCCATCCTCCTGTCTGAGCTGATTGTGTGTCACAGAAATCATGTTTGTGTGTGTTTCAACCCAACTCCGGCCTGTGAGGTCACAACACGCCGGGTGTGGCCTTCAAACGGAACCTTGAAGGAAGCCAAGACATGAAGAGAAGAGTGGGGATGGAGCACACAGAGAGACCTGGGGCGGGGAGGAGGGAGGAGGAGGAATGGAGAGTGTTGCACTTGGGCCTTTCCTTCACTGCCAGATGGGTTGCCTCTCTGTGCTGCCATCCCCATGCTAGCCAGTCCCTCAGGCCTTTGAAACAGGCTTGTCGGTTAGCGTTTTGAAGCATCCACCATGGAAGAAAGTTTCTCGAGGGAACAATTTGTTGCAGGTGGATTCCTCCCCACTTCACCCTGCCTCTACCGCTCCCTGGAGAACAGGATCCTGTATAAACAAGGGTTGCGGGTTGCATTGCTTGAATTCCCTCAGTCTTCAAAATCAGGGAGGCCTTGCATGGCTGAAGTGTGCCTGGGATGGTTTGAAGGTCTACAGCAGCAGGTGAGCTGGTCACAGGCCTTTCCTGTTGTCCATGGAAGTAGTTGAGTTGGGGCGAGGGACAGAGTGCAGGGGACGCGTATTTCTCAGTCCGATGTTGCGAGCGCTTCGATCCAGCACATTCTGCAGGGAAGGGGAGGGATAGCTGGGCGTGGAGGGGGACGGAGAAGTTCTCTTCACCCTTCCCGGGGATGGAGAAAGTTGATCAGACAGGTACAATATGAAGGCCTAAGCTGTCGCCCTGCAGTTTCATGTGGTTTCCATGGTAACTAGTGGCGGTCATAGGCAGCGGCAGCAGTGGGAGGTGCAGCGCCTCGGGATGTGGCACTATAATAATAAGGGGAACCTGAAAGTTAACACAGGAGAAGAATGGACTGGTTTGAAAGGACAAACAGTAAAAAAATAAAAATAAAAAAAGAAGAAAAGAAAACAAAACAAAACAAAAGAACAAAAGGAGAAGGACCAAAGGAAGGACCTGTGGCCAGGAGCAGGTGGGCCAACACTTCCACCCAACTGCTGTATTTCTCTGAGGATACATTGCCACACATCATGCTCCTGGCAGAGCTGGTCTCGCCAGGGCTGGGAAATCCTCTTTCCTGTAGACCAGCCGTTCCCATGCTATGGGCTGCGCCCCCACTTGGGGTTGTGCCATCAGCAGATGAGACTGCGATCCCAATTGAATATGATGGCACCTCCACCAAATGGCGCCCTCTGCTTGATGTTGCATGCACCTTGAGTGCACACCTATTTCTGCTGGGGCCCTGTGGAGGCGCTGCAAAATGAGCACCCTGTCCTGGATTCTTTGGTTGCTTTGTTGCTTTCTGGTATTGTGGGAATCAATAAGTCTCCAAATGGGGGTGTGCAGGCAAAACATCTGGGACCCATTGCTGTTGCCCTTCTGCACAGGGGCTGAGAGATGAGTGTGTGAGTATCACTCTGGCAGCACCCTGTACCTGAGCTACAGCAATTCATCTGCTGTAGGCCTCTAGGGGTTGGATTGACTGAACAGATGTGATATGGAGCTGCCAGCCATCTCCAAACACAGCTGGGGGAGAAACAAAACAATTGTCCGTTGTTTCATTGCTTGGGATTTTGGTCACACTTGGAAGAGAAGCATTCCGGGCGGTTATTGGATGGGAGTTAAATAGTGATTGATTATTAAGATCACATTTGCTGAGGTTTAACAACACTGGAATAAAATTTGTAGCTATTACCCAGTTGTTAAACCTTAGTGAATATGTAGTTAATAATCACAGCTTATTTATTTTACATACGATAAATCTCATCCTGTTCCCCTACAAGGAAATGCTGTGTGAGAGGACAGAGTTTTAGGGCTTTTCTCCCTCCCCCCAACAGATTTTACTTTTTTTGTGAACATTAGGTTCAGTGGGGCTCCAACCCTGCTGGACAGACTCCACCAGCCACCCACAAACTTGGTCAAATTGACCCAGGCATTGTGGGCATTGCTCCTGGGTGGAGAACTTGCTGACCACCCTTGGAATGGGCCCTGGGTGCAACCCATGGAGAAAGGAGAACCTGAAGTGGATTTCTGCCCTAATCTGAAGTAGAGTCTTGGAGCAGCCTCAGGCCAGAGAAAAAACAGATGTCATGAAAATACTCACTGACAGGCCAGATTGGACAGTGAGGGAAAGGACTCTTAGCCTGGCCAGATACTTGCAGACCCATTTCAGAAAACAAACGAACAAACAAAAAGAAAACAAAGAGACGTACAGAAGGAGCGCGAGGCGGGTGTGTGTGTGTGCGGGTGGGCAGGTACTCACTTAGTAACGCGGGGTTGCTGAATCGCCAGGCCTCATTGTAGGTCGTGTACTGAGGGTGACTGTAAGGGTTCCCCGAGAACTCACTCCCTGCAAGGAACACAGTGGGAAGTGAAACACAGTGGGAAAGACATGTCTCTATCCTTCCCCTGAGCTGGCGCTTAGGTTCATCTGACCGAGGCCATACCAGTTTGTGCAGTTTCCTCACCCACCTGGAAGTGCAACTTAAGGATATACAATTCTTTAATTTTCAGTGCAATGCTGCCAACCCTGGACAGTCAAAAAGCATGAGTCAGGCCCTCAAAATCACAAGATCTTTCTAAAATGTTTAAAATATTGGTGTCTTTTTCTTTGCCGCCTGGTTTCCAGATCTGCAGGGTGCACTGTGGGGTCATATTTTCAAGCTTTGCTCTGCAACCATGAGGGATAGGAATTTGCTTTTTTTTTTTTTTTTAAATGAAAGCCAAGATCCACACCTAATCCCATGACTCCAGGAGCTGGGCCTTTAAAAGAAACACCAAATATTGCAAGACTCATGATAAAACCACAGGAATTGGCAACACTGTCAATAGCAACTCGCGTTGGTCAGTTTTGTTCTTAGTAGGATGCTGGGGGTTGTGAAATAGGGAAAGTTTGTTAAGGAGGAAATCGTGGGTGGTGGTCATCAGAAGCACTTCACAGGGAAGTGAGGGGGAATGCTATATATGAACTGCAGAGTGGAATATGAATGCACAGCCCTTTATTTCCTCCCCCCTCCATAGCATCGTCCAAGACACAAGAGTGGCTCTGATGTTATGGGCGCCCCATTGATATTCTCTCAATGACTCTTTCAAGTACATAAAAGGTTGTTACAAGGAGGAGGGAGAAGAGTTGTTCTTAACCTCTGAGGATAGGATGAGAAGCAATGGGCTTAAATTGCAGCAAGGGCAGTTTAGGCTGGACATTAGGAAAAACTTCGTAACTGTCAGGGTGCTTAAGCACTGGAATAAATTGTCTAGGGAGGTTGTGGAATCTCCATCATTGGAGATTTTTAAGAGCAGGTTAGATAAACACCTGTCGGGAATGGTCTAGATCAGGGGTCGGCAACGTTCGGCACGCGGCTCGCCAGGGTAAGCACCCTGGCGGGCTGTGCCAGTTTTATTTACCTGCTGNAGAAAGAACCCAGTTCGCCTTTCAAACTCAAGCAGCATCCGTTGCACTAGCATTTGGAAAAATCACCTTTTGACTTGCAATCTGAGCAAGTTTTGTCATAGAATCATAGAACTGGAAGGGACCTCGAGAGGTCATCTAGTCTAGTGCCCTGCACTCATGGCAGGACTAAGTATTATCTCGACCAGGGGTCGGCAATGTTCGGCACGCGGCTCGCCAGGGTAAGCATCCTGGCGGGCCGGGCCAGTTTTATTTACCTGCTGACGCGGCAGGTTCGGCCGATCGTGGCCCCCACTGGCCGCGGTTCGCCATCCCGGGCCAATGGGGGTGGCGAGAAGTGGCGCGGGCGAGCGATGTGCTGGCTGCTGCTTCTCGCCGCCCCCATTGGCCCAGGATGGCGAACCGCGGCCAGTGGGGGCCACGATCGGCCGAACCTGCCGCGTCAGCAGGTAAATAAAACTGGCCCGGCCCGCCAGGATGCTTACCCTGGCGAGCCGCGTGCCGAACATTGCCGACCCCTGGTCGAGATAATACTTAGTCCTGCCATGAGTGCAGGGCACTAGACTAGATGACCTCTCGAGGTCCCTTCCAGTTCTATGATTCTATGACAAAACTTGCTCAGATTGCAAGTCAAAAGGTGATTTTTCCAAATGCTAGTGCAACGGATGCTGCTTGAGTTTGAAAGGCGAACTGGGTTCTTTCTGCCTCTGGGTTCTCTTTGTCTCTTCATCTTTGCCTGAGATGGGCCCAAACCAACATGCCTATGAACTCTGTGAAATGCTGGAAATCTGGATCAGGATCCAAATTTTGCAGCTTTGGCTCAGAAGAGCACCCAGTGCACCTCCCTCGCTACATGGGCTCTTCAGGGCTAATGAACTTGCAACTGAGAAAATATGACTGGAAGACAAACATTGAGGTCAGACTGGGTGATCATAATGGTCCCTTCTGATCTTAAAATCTATGAATCTGTTGAATAAGGAGATGGCATTTTTAAATAGATACTTGTTTGATCATCACCTCTCTTTAATGAAACTGCAGACAGGCTGGGAAAGAGCAATGCCAGCCGAGAGCTAATGCAATGCACTCAAATGTCACTGAACATAGGTCTGAACTTTGACAGTGGGAAAAGAACAAAGTGGCCATGGTGCCTGGTCTGTACAGTCTGATAATAACTTGCCAGCTATTCTCTGTAGGGACCAGAGTCCTTGGTAGAGAAACAATGAGTGTAGAAAGCATCCAGGCCTTCTAATAGAGATCCACAGCATGGAGGTTAAAGGCAATAAAGCAAAGTACATGGAATGCCTCAGACACAATTACCAAAGAGATTTCAATTCATTATTCTCTAATCTCTGCCAGTGCTTCCTTCTCAGGAGCATTAGAGCCAATAGGCCATATTCTCTGCTGGTGGAAACTGAGTCCATCGAGTCAACACAGCTACAATGATTTACCCTTGATAAGGTCCTATTGGGTTTTCTAAGGAATTTAGAATAATAGCATAAACTAGTCACCATAAAAAGGTCAACTTTTGTCAAGAGCTATACCCCCCCTTCCATCCTCCCCTCTCTGGGGTCTAAGGTACTGCAGTTACAGTAGTTCTTACTCTGAGGGCTTGTCTGCACTTGAAATGCTACAGCTGTACTGCTGTAGCACTTCAGTGTAGACACTACCTATGCCGACGGGAGGGGCTCTCCCATCAGTGTAGGTAATCCACCTCCTCGAGATGTGGTAGCTAAGTCAATGGAAGAATTATTCCGTCAGTTTAGTGCTGTCTACATGATGACTTAGGTCGGTTTAACAATGTTGCTCAGAGAGTTGGATTTTTCATACTCTTGACTGATGTAGTTAAAACAACCTAATTTTCTAGTGTAGACCAGGCCTGAGTAGAGGGAAATAGATCAGATTCTCAGATTCTACCGAGTTGGAGCTGTTGGCAAATGTTGACTTTATAATGGCAACCACTGAATGTGCTTCCAATCCAGAAACATCCAGTCCTGGAAACCCTGACGGATAGATGGGGGATAGTCAGAACATCCCTGCTACAGATAACACGGGATGCCCTGGGGGGCAGGCAGAGGGAGACTACACAGAGGCAGAGTACCAAGCATGGCCCTGCTGTAACACCACTGAAGTGTGCTGCTCAGCAGAGTTGTACCAGGGAGAAACCTAGCCCAGAGAGAAGGAAAAGGCCAACCAGATGGGCATTTCTGCTCCAAGCTGGCTCATATAGCATAGCCCATGTCTCGGTATGGCTGCGGGGGAGAGCAAAATTCTGATATTTCAAAGCCTCTCTCTCTCTCTCGCTCCCTTCTCTGTTGTCATCCTAAACTGTTTACAGTGATCCTAAACCACAGGTTAAGTAGAGGAGAAAGAGCCCCACTCTGGTGCAGCCATGGGGAGCTGGGGAGGATGGAGGGCAGCCATTGGAAACGGTGTTTATTGACGAGGAGTGAAAGCATGCATGCAGTAGGATAATGAGCTTTTGAGCTCAACTGTGACCAAGAGGAACTGAGCTATTGCCTTTCCCGATCGCTAATGAAACAAGTGTAATTTCCTCATCAGCATTGGATTCTGTTTAATGCTCCCCCCGTTGCTGCTACCAGCCCTCTGCAGGCTCCATGCTGCTCTCTCTAAACCCCTTCTCCTTTTGGAGAGTCCTCCAGAGGGTTTGCAGAGTGACTCCAGCAGGCAAAGGGGTTGAGGCTGGGGCTACCAGCTTCTCTAAGAAAGAGGGGGAAGGGAGTCAGGGATTGAAAGTGTCCTGTCACTTGAGCAGCAAGCCTCCCAAGCCTGGAACATGCACAGATCCAGCATAATATTAAAGTACTGTCTGATTAATCCTCCTTTGAGTGACCAATTCCTGTCCTTTGCAGGACGATGCACTCAGTGACCTAGTAGCTTCCATCCATCTCTAGAGCCAGTGAGACTAAGTTGCAGCTGTGAAATGTGTGCAAACAGGTGACTGTGAATGCAGGACACATCTTAAGGCAGCATCTGTATGAGCCAGAGGGATACTTGTACCACAGATTACCCATTTTGCACATGCCTTTGTGTCTCTAAGGAGGACAAACTCCTTTCTGTTACACCAGTGCAACCCCATTGATGTCAGCGGGGTTTTACTGATGTAACAGAGATGCATTTGGCTAGAGCGGGTCAAAATGTTTTAGAGGGAATAATTTTCCTTCTCAAAATGCTGCTTCAACTAAATTGAAATATTTCACAGGAATGTGTAGATTTCAATGACATTTTCAACAGACAAGTTACAAAATTATTCAAAATTGAGTATTTCGTTTAGACGTCCTTGTTTTGTTTCCACTTTCTCATTTCATCTTAACTTTCTTAACTGTTTTGTTTAACTTTCTTCTTTTGTTTTATTTTGTTTTGACATATATTATTGAAACTAAGCATTTTGATAGTATCAGAATGTTTTGTTTCAATGTTACTGCACCAAATATTTCAATATTTTGATTTTTTGTCACAATTTGAGATAAAAAACAAATTTTGAAATGTTGGAATTTCCTGCAGGACAGAAATTCCATGTGTGTCCCTTTGGATCCTGAATGCAATCCCCTGAATCTGAACCTTTCTTCACAGAGTCTGTGTTGTCTTATGATTCAGTTCTTTAGGCCATACATCTGCACCTCATGTCCAACCACAGAGTCACATCTATGCTCTGGCATCTGTATCATGGCAGCTTAACACAGGAACCAGTAAATCAGGGAGGACCCAAAGAGGCTCCAGTGGTGAGGACCTAGTTTCAAGATCCCTGCAATGGAGTGGACGTTCAAAGCAACTGGACGATGCAGCTCTCTGGCATGTCGGTACATTTGATTACATCCCAGGAAGATGTTCTCCGATTGGTCAGCAAGAAACCTTCTCTTACATAATTCCTGTTTCTGATACACTTAAAGAGTTTCCTACTATTTGTATCTAAGTCTCTGGATGTTTGCATTTCACATTCCCCATTGGGCCTATCAATGTCTATCTTATGTTCTATGGAACACAGTTATGATGGCTCCAGTTGGACTAGAATACAGGAATTGCCAGACTGGATCAGACCAGTGGTCCATCCATCCAGTCCAGTATCCTGTGACTGAAAGTGGCCAGCACCTGGCACTTCATAGGGAGGTGTAAGAAATACCACAGCATGTCCAAGTAGGCACCAGGAAAAATGTCCTCCTAACCCTCAAGTTGGCTTAAGTCCCAACATGGTTGGATTTTCATTTTCAGAAGGATACCTATTTGGCTTGAATAATTGCTTACACATTGCAATTTAACTAGCCTGTTTTTTTTCCTTACCTTCCTGCTTCCATTCTTTGTTTTGGGTGTCTGCATGCCCTGGGTGTTAACTCTGTTGTCATATGGGTAAGCTGAATTCCCTTACCCTTGACTTAAGGGTCTCTCTGATTAGCTTCCTCATTGTTGTCAAATGCACATTTTCTAAAGCGGACTGTCCCAGAGCTAGATTTTGGTATGATCTCTGCCATGGGGATGATGAACTTCATTATACAGTGGTCACTAGTATCAAGTGCCTCAAGGAGAATTACTTCTTAAATAGACTCCTGTGAGTTACTAAGCGTATGTCTACACTTCAAAAAGAGGTGTGTTCTTAATTTGGGTTAAAATAGCAGAGAAGGCACGGCAACACTACTTTAAGCATAAACCGGTTATAAGCTTTAAATATGTGATTACCTGAATTCACCCATTATGACTGGGTTTTAACTGCTATACATCACCTTTGTGTTCCCCTCGCCCTCGAACCAGCTGGGGGCCAAGCCAGCTCTTGGCACAACTCAGAGCAGGTTTGGGGCTGCTCTAAATAATGCTGACTCTGCACCACTTGGAGATTTCAACACACAGATAGCAGCGGGGCAAGCTTTGCAGCCCTTCTGCACTGCTGGAGTGGTGAAAGAGGCTGGAGTGGTGCAAGGGGCTGGAGTGGGAGCCAGAATCTGGCCCTATCACTTTTCCTGATCCTATAACCTGACAAGTATATCCCCAGTTATCTTAGGGCTGTAGGCAGTGGGTAGTTTGTTAGCCCTGGGCAGAGAACACTACTACTACTAGCCAGTACCTCTAGGGATGTAATCAGGGATTAGTCAGTTAAGGATATTAGGGCTCAGACCTGCACACATTTATCGTCAGTGATAGTGTTCACTGTTGTGAATAGCCCCGCTAACTAGCAGTATGCTCAATAACGTTTACCAGATCAGACCCTTAGCTAGCTATTCCTGGGGTCTGGGCAATGGCTAGTTGGCCTTTCTGTGAGCAGCAGGCAGTACAAGTTAGTTAGACTTGTGCTGAGTGAAGATATTTATCCGTAGCCAATAGGTAGCAGAGAGCCATTTGTCTCTTGGATGCATGGAGCAGGTAGCTAGATATCCTTATTCTGTGGGCAGTGGCTGTGTATAAGAGCAAGCAGTCTGTGGGTGGCTGGTTAGCCCTTGGGTTGTTGTAATAAGTAGTTTTCCTTGAGTTGTGCTACTTATTCCTGGTATGTGGGCAATGGGTTCTTAGTGAGTCTAGGCTGTGGGTAGCACTGTAGCCATCCATGGCTGTAGATAGTAAGTTACCATTTGCATCTGGTCCTTAGCTGTCCTTTGGACAAAAGACAGCTTGTTACCCTAGGTGGGTGGGTAGTTAATTATCCTGAGCCATGAATAGTGGATAATAATTTACTTGGACAGTTGGAAGTTAATTACGATAGTTAATGAATACTAAGATTAATTAATTACCATAGGTTATAGATAGCTAGTTGCCCTTAGCTGTGATGAATCAGTTTTCATGGGCAATGGTAGTGCATTATGTTTGACTGTGAGCCATGGGTAGCAGGCAGGGCTTTAAGGGCAGCAGAGATACTGATGGGAAGGGACTTAGAGCTGTAGCAGAATACTCCAGTGCCTGAGCAGAATGATCAAGGCCTATACACTGGCTAAGCACAACACAAATGCTTTTGGCATTGACTTACCAGGTACCATTCCTGCGAGAGTTGAGGTTGGGTAGCTGCCCTGTCCAGTCGGCGGGACATGGGGTGGGTAACCGGGCAAGGTGGTGCTCGCCATGTCACGACCTGGAAAGAGAAGGAAGTGGGGACAGAGGATGAGCAGTGACTTGAACTGAGATCCTTCAGCACAGAGCCTGGTGTCTCCTTCTTTCCAAGTGGCCAGGAGCCTCTTGGGCAAACACTCTGAGACTCTGCCTGGGACCTCTAACCTTCCTTTTCATTGGAAGATTTTCGTTTGGAGACCTTGATGCTTTTGAGTCCAAGCTGCAAAGAGGGCACTGAAAAGGAGCCTCTTCAAGGCTCAGAGTCATTCATTTCATCCCACTGTATACACTGAAGCTAGTTGGGCAGCTTGGATCTATTTAACCTAATAGAAGCAAATCTAAGCTGCATAGGAAGTTCTACCACATTCATCACTGGAGTAGCTGAGTTCCTGCATGTGGTGCAGGCAGAGAGAGGCGGCATGATCCAGTGCCTAGAGCTGTCAGAAGACCTGGCTTCCATTCCCAGCTCTGCCACTGTCCATCCTTGGGCAAATCACTTCACTTCTCTGTGTCTCTGTTTCCCCTCCCACTATTTGTCGGTCTAGGCTGTAAGCTCTTTGGGGCAGGGAGTATCTCTTCCCACATGTGCACAATACCTAGCACAATAGGGCCCCTCTAGGTGCTGCTGTCATACAAATAAAAAATAGGACCTGGGGTTTTAATTTGATCCCTTCTTTACTTCTGTCACAGATACAAGTTTTCACTGGTTCTTTTGCAAGCCCCGGAGTCAGGACGCCTTCGCCTGCAGGGGATGGGCATGGGGATGGGTGCGGGAGGAGAGGGGCACAGGCCGGTAGATGACGGGTTTATTTTTCACCGCTGAGTAAGTGCAGCTGTAGGCTCCTTGCCTGCTGCCAGAGGCATGTCCTCATTGGGACGGGTTCATCTGGAAGCGGGCCAGCGAGGAGGGCATTTTGCTGTGAGTGCTCATTGCATTTAAATGAACTAAAATCATCTCAGAAGCTGCTGGGAGTTTCAAGCCAAAACCAAAATAAAAACCCCTCTAAATAAATTAAGACAATCCTTTCCCCACCGCTGCTGGGATCTTCCCAGCTCAACCTCCTATGCTGCCTACCGAGATCTCAGCCCACACCAGCCCTCCAGATTCCTCTGCTGAGCTGGAGCTTGCCATGGAGCTTGTGCCGTTGGCTGCTGCCTTGTTAAATCCATTCTCCGTTCTGTTTGGAGACCTGAATCCCAATTCTCCTTCATCTGTGCCCATGTGAATCAGGACCAGCCACCCCCCAGAAGTCAACAGAGTAGCACTGGTATATGTAAATGTAAGGAAAACCAGGCCCACTGTTTCAGCTCAGCTTATGGGAGAAATCAAATCTGTGGACTGGGCCCTGGAACCAGCCTTACATTCAACACTCAGGGTAAATGAACCCTACCTCCCAGCAGAGGGTGAGTTCTCTCTAGGGGGTGGTGGGTAGAATCAGTGTTACAGCTTTTGGACTTTGACTAGTGATTGGCGAACCAGACTGGTTAAAATAAGAAGAAATGCAAGCCTTGGTCTGTCCCTTGAGAGGGTCCCCACCCATTGCCATCTCTCCTCACCCTGGATGGTGGGAATTGGCAGGTTGGTTCTGCTGCACTCTGTCCATCCCCCAGAGGCAATGCCTAAGAGTGCATCGTGCCATTCTATAGGTTCTTATCCCACCCTCATCACGGTGGTACCTTAGTGATTTCCAGTCATGCATTAAGCAACGTAACTAACATCTGTCATGTGTGGGTTGTTCTTTCTTTCATCCTCTCCCTCGGGGGAGAATTATGTGTACAGTGGAGCGTCCATGCTTCGGACTCGCTGGGCTTTCCCAGGCTGAGCAGCCTGGCACATTACAGCAGGTGTCAAGTGGGGAAAAATGTCACCGAAAAGTGGTGGAGACCTCTCGGCTTGATATCCCTGTACTGAAATGCTGCCGTGGCAGGTGAAGTACATACACGTTGACATTCCTACTCAAATGTGGGGAGGCAGGCACATGCACACAAATCACACGAGATCTACGCCCACTCAGATCTAGGTACACCCCCTTCAGATTCATATCCAAGTATAGGCACCCCCCGACTCACATTCATACCCAGATGTAGGCACACCCTTCACTCTACATTCACACCCAGATGTGGAAAATACAGTTGGAGTTGGACACCTAATTCCCTAAGGCTCCTTCAACAGTGCCAGCTTGGAAAAAGAAGGTGACAGCTCTCCTCCGTCTGGGTCAGTGTGGCGATGCAGACTGTGCCACCATCTTGGCTGTGGTGGAATCAAACCAGATTACACATCAGAGTTTCTCCATGGGTTTCTCTGCTGACATCACATGGGGGCCCTGCTTTACTTTGCTGGGGTTTCACTTGGTTGTAGATTGGTAGAACCTGTGACACTCTGGGGTCACGGGGGGTAAAGCTGCCTAGTTCTTTAGATGGGGTTTTGGTTGCCTCTCAAAAAACATCAATGGCCTCATTGAGGAACATTTTTTCAGGGTGGCGAACACTCACTGACATCAATGGGACTATTCAAATAAGAAAGAGAACGACAAGGGGAATAAGAGTTCTGCAGTGGAGCCCTGGAGCATGCCCTGCACTCAAACTTCTTTCAGTGTCAGTGCGCAAACAGGCTCATCACATAAGTTCCCTGTAAGCTGCATGGCCGCCATGCAGGCAGGGAGAGCCCAGCCTAGGCCCACCGGAGCTGCCGGGGAGAGGAGCCCTTCGCCTGGCTCAGCCCAGCCCAAGCCCACCAGAGCTGCCAGGGAGACGAGCCCGTCTGTCGGCCCGGCCCAGCCCAGTGCCACCGGAGCTGCGGGAGCCCGTCCGCCGGCCTGGCACAGCCCAGGCCCGCTGGAGCTGCCTGGGAGAGGAGCCCCTCCCCCAGCCCGGCCCAGCCCATGCCCGCCAGAGCTGCCATGGCTGGGGAGAGGCACCTCTCATCTGGCCCCGAGCTGCTGCCGTGAGAGAAGGCTGAGGGGTGTCCTCTCTCACCACCACAGACCCGGGGCAGCCTGGACCCCAAACCCCTCATCACAGAGCCCGCGCCCTCAGCTGGAGCCCTCACCCCCTCCCACACCCCAACCCTCTGCCCCAGCCCTGAGCCCCCTCCCGCACCCCAATCCCCTCATCCCCGGCCCCATCCCAGAGCCTGCACCCCCAGCCAGAGCCCTCATCCCCCCACACCTGAACCCTCTGCCCCAGCCCTGAGCCCCCTCCCACATTCTGAACCCCTTGGCCCCAGCCCCGCCACACATCACCTCCATATTGGTGCACAGAACAAAATTCATTCTGCACATGGATGTAAAAAATTAGAGGGAACACTGCTCATCACCCACCTGAGCTCACAGGTCAATGACAAAGCCAGATTGCTGTCTGCTTTCTGACAAGCCTCCATTGCCAGGCCATTCCCGCAACCCAGGAACCTCCTGAGTGATCAAAACGGAGTCCTTGACTCAACTGTGGCTCTCTGAGCTAGAGAACGGAACCTTGAGCTTTCTCCCATCTACAGTTCCCTGGCCTGAAGGCAGAGAGATACTGAAGGAACCTGCATCTCCTGAAACATTTCACCGTGCTCTGCTCCAGAGGCTGCTTGTCGAATGTGCAACTAGAGGAACATTGCTGGAGATAGCTTGGGCTAGGCGAGACACAGAACTTAGAAGCACCAAGACGCTGCCTTTAAGCTTGGACCAAGAGATCTCACAATACTGTTTTGCTTCCTGGTCTCCTACTGGGAGGTTCTCAAAAGAGCCAGAAAATAAGGGATAGAGATTTTAACAATGCAAACCTCGATGAAAAGGGAGACGTTAGAGGGAATAACAACAACATAGGAAGTAGAAGGTAGAGGTGGCACTGTTTGCATTGGGCACTTTCCAAACTTAAAGTAGTCATGGGCCCTGAGCTGAAAAGCTTAATGCACTGAAAGGACATAAAACACATTCCCTAGATGGTAGAGCCAGAACTGCCACCTTGGGTCATCCAGTCTGAGTCACCACACACTTTTGCAGGATGGAGTTCCTACTATTTGATAGACTCCAAGGCCAGAAGGGACCATTGTGATAATCTAGTATGACCTTCTCTATAGCACAGGCCAGAGAACTTCCCCCAAATAATTCCTGTTTGAACTCATTCAGAAAAACATCCAATCTTGATTTAAACATTTCCAGTGATGAGGACTCCACCACAACCTTTGGTAAGATGTTCCAATGGCTAACTGCCTTCACTGTTACAAATGTACACCTTATTTCTGGTCTGAATTCGTCTAGCTTCAACTTCCACAGCCATTGGATGGTCTTAGATCTTTCTCTGCTAGACTGAAGAGCCCATTATCAAATATTTGTTCCCCATGTCAGTACATCTAGATGGATCAAGTCACCCCTTAATCTCCTCTTTGTTAAACTAAATAGATTGAGCCCCTTGCATCTATCGCTATAAGGCGGATTTTCTAAACCTTTCAGCATTCTTGTGGCTCTCCTCTGAACCCTCTGCAATTTGTCAATATACTTTTTTAATTGTGGGCACCAGAACCGGACACAAGATTCCAGCAGAGGTAAAATAACCTACTTGCTCCTGCTCATCTAACCTGTCTGTGAATCTCTGCTATGTTGGTCCCTCAGTTGCCTCCCACAGGAGTCTGTTCCATTGTCCAACTGCCTTGGCAGGTAAAAAGTTTCCCTAGTATCTAGCTCAGATTTTTCCTTCTTTGACCTCAGGCTTCTGCTCCTTGTCTTAGCAGCTTCTTACACTGTGAAGAAGCCTCTTTCTTCATTTCAATTGTTAGCTCTAAAGCTGGCCCATTTGAAGACTTCATAACTTTATCACCTCCACTCTCTCCCCACCACACCTCTTATCTTTCAGCCTTTGAACCATTGTTGTATTAGTTGCAGCTTCTTAATCTCTTTCCTTAGCTGGGGGCTAGGACTGCTCACAGCAGTCTGGTGATGCATGCACCAGAGCAATGATACTGGGATGGGAGGGAGCAGTGCAACAGAGTGGGGAGGAGAGGGATGCACAGGAGGGTACAGGGAGTGGGATGCAAGAAGAGGCAAGCAGAACAGGATGGGGTGTGGGCGGAAGCAGTGCAGGGGGCAGGGATGGGAGAAAGATGCTCTGAAGCTTCTGGACTGTCCTTTCTGCTCCTCCATCCTCTCTGTGGGGTCAGGGTGCATGGTGATGTGGTGCCAAAACCCTTTTCCCTAGGAAAAGTGACTGCTGTGTCATCTCAGACCCAAGCTAGGGTTCCTTGGTAGAGGAGTATGGTACATCTCCATTGAGAGACTTCTGAATGGGAAACCCAGATGTGGCAGAATTGGGCCAAGTCAAATTGGCCATCAGAGTACTCAGTGAAGACCCAAGTAGAACCTAGTTCTCAGGGAGGTAGGCTACCAGACAGAAACCCTGGGCCCCCAACCTAGGTGTCTATGTCAGGGACTCACTCAGCTCAGAGATCTAAAATGTGGCTATAGACTAGCACCCATGGTCGTTTGTGCCCTCAAGAATGAGGCAAGTGTCAGAAAATATGGAAGAGAAGACTGTATGGTGGGATCAGGCCCAATCCAAGTTTGACATGGCAAACCTCTACCCTCACGTCAATGAATGGCATCACTCTGCCATCATGGCAGGTATTGCCAGCGGCGTACAGGTGAGTCAGCTTGGGTGACCTTGGTTTGTATAGAGTTAGGCATGTGATAGATGGCAAAGTCTTTCAGACTCTCTCATTACTTGGGCGGGCCTTATCAATTTCAGGTGCCCGAATCAATGCTAGGTTGTAGCGCCTGTCTAGGTGGTGAGAGAGGGGAGTTTCTATGTCTGAGTGCTGCTTATTCTGAGTGCACCATACAATCCCCAACATGTCTGCCTCTAGCACATCTGTCTCAGATAGGTTTGCTGGCAGTCAAAAAGGCAAATTTGCTATGTGTGGTCTCCTCCAGGGATCTGGAACCTTTACGGCCAGCAAAGAACTCTGAGCACTGGGACCTCTTTGCAACAAGTCTGTCTGCAGTGAGGACACAAGTATATGACACATTTCAGTGCAAAATGACAAATGTGGTGAATCAGTGTCAAGGTACCTGTACCAAGTGCACTGTGGTCTAGCGTGATCACTCCCTACCTTTGTAGCCTGGAGATTTGCATGGCCACCCAGCAGCGTAGAAGCTGAGCATCTCCCACATAACTGGGGAGAAGCTGCCCTTCCAAACCGGGGTTCAATAACCAACCCAGGACAGATTAGCCTCAGGCAGTTGCAGGTCTCTATATCCCAGCGTAGCACAGCAGGTCTGGCTGGCACCCAGAAGGAGAGAATCGTGGGTGGGCAGGAGTGAGGGGTGATATGGGCAGAGGTTAATCCTGTTTGCATAGACCCCAGGCACATGGGGTTTTTCCAGTCCCTCCTCTGCTTTATTTCTCTTTTAAAGCATTGAATTTTCAGCTCTAATCCTTTCTAAACCACAACATTTTTCAGGCGCTCTGTGTAAGTGAAACCATAATCTCTGGTAAAACAGACTGCTTAAGCTGCTGCAGCATTAGGCCAATCTGATCCAGCCCCTGGATTTCCTCTCTGCCCAGCCACCACAGAGAGGATTTCAGCTTGAAAGGTTTACTAAAGCCCTCGCAATGGGAACAACAGCGCCAGGCCTTGCCTTGCAAAGCTGGGCAGGGTTAAGGGACCAGAAGCTATTTGTCCCAGTGTTTTGAGGTGGTTAAAGCACCTGCCAGACTTGCAGTGGAGATGATCCCAGTCCCCACTTGCACACATCAGGGCTTAGGAAGAAAAATTCCTCACACCTTTCAAAGGCAGCACCTCAAACTCAATGGAGGGGATATAGGGGTGGAGTGCAACACAGCATGGGTGACAGGGATGCAGATATACCAGAGACCTTCCTCTGGTGGGCAAAGAGTGCATGATCAGAGGGCAAAAGATGAGCATCTGTCTGTCAGTCTACACTAGGAAACTGCATAGTTGTAACTCACTTGCAAGACAACTCCACTGGTGGACAACACATAAACATGTCTACCACCATGTTATCTAACCCTGCCCTGAGTAAAAGCACCTATGTTTGTCTGCAACATAGCTTTCCCCATTGCTACCACTGGTAGAGCTACCCAGGTAGTGAAGTACAGCTACACAGTGTGCCATGTAGACAAGATCGATCAATTGATCCCATCCTCCTAAGAATCTGTCTCTCTCTCACACACATACACACACACACCCCTAAGCAGCTAGAAGAGACACCCATTTTTCATTTTAACTCATCCCAAACTTCAGTTGCAGATTCAGTCTGGATGGCCCTTTTCACTGTAGCTCTTCAATCCTGTGGTATTTCAGGTAAAGGAAGGCAGACCTCTCCCCACATCTCCCCCCACGCACAGACATCCTGGAAGTGGCATCAGTCCAACGAGCCATGGCGCTGCAATACGCTGGCTTGTCTCTTTCTCACTGGGAGGGGCGTCCCTCGGTAAGATTGCATTAGGGAACCCCGGCAGTATCTGTCAATGTCTTATTACTATGGAAATCAACCAGCAATTGAATCAGAAATGGAACAGCTTGTGACCCCTCCCAAGAAGTGAAGAGCCTCATCCTATCTTATTCTAGGTTCCCTACACATTGTAAAGGACGCTCGGTGTCCAGATGCTGCCCAGAGTCATGTTGGGGAAAGTTTTGGGGGGCCAGAGGTGTGGGGGGTGTAGCTACTATGACACTCATCTGTGACAGAGCTGCAGAGGACTAAATATCTTCCCCACTTTCAGCTCCTCTCTCCCCCCTGCTCTGGCTGAGTTATGGCTGTTTTCCTTCCCTCCTAATACTCTCCTCTGTTATCCTGGTGGGCAGGCGGAATTGGTGATCTCTGGCCTAAATTCCCCCCACAATTTTGGCCAGACAGAGTGAGAGGAAGATTCACAGCTTTGGGTTCCTTCGGAGACTCATCTCAGCATTTATTGCCCTCTCTGTGGCTGATGGGGGGCGGGGGAAGCGGGTTGGTTTGCAGGAGGGATAAGCTGCTTGTTTTTCAGTGCCGGTTTCCTGGAGGACAAACTAGCTGCATTCAGGGTTTCTTTTCTTTACACAAAACAAGGAAGGGAATTCCTGGATGGCATGTCCCCACTCAAGGGGTCACTAGGCACACCCTCTTAATGCACTGCTGTGCACTGTCTTGCCAATATTTATGAGTCCCTCAGCATTTCCCTGGTCTATCTAAGGTCTTTATCTGGCCCCCACTCCTATTGTATCTGAGCACTTCCTGATCTTTAGTGCATTTATCCTCACCCTGCCCCTGTGAGGTAGGGAGCACTATTATCCCCATTGTACAGATGGAGAACTGAGGCATGGAGATGCTAAGTAACTCACCCAAGGTCACACAGGAAGTCTGTAGCAGTGCAGGATCTTGAACCCAGCTCTCCCACATCCTATGCTAATACTCTAACCATCGAACCAGCCGCCTTCCCTATGGCAGCTCCCCCTCACTTAGAACAGATTGTCCTGTGCAAACTGGCAGGGCCAGATCCTGAGTTGCTGTAAATTGGTGAAATTCCACCAAAGTCAATGGAGCCGTAAGTCAATTCCACCAAAGTCAATTTCCATCTAATCAGGATCTGGCTCCAGAGGTCTTACGAGTCCTGCAGGTGTGACATACTGTATCTTGCACTGTGGCTGTTTCCACTCCTTCTTTGACCTTCCTTTTGCAAGAACGTTATGAAAATCATGCTCAAGCTAAAAATCATCCTGTATTTAAAATTCTCTCCCCCTTCCCCTGTGTTGCTAACATTCCCTTGGTTATAACAATGGAAAGGATGCAAAGACCCTAATCTGCTTTTCAGGGCAACTGCTCATGCTTTCTGTTTGCACTGCACTCTGAGTGGACAGCAAACCGTGTGGAGCTAGTTTCTGTTTCTGCTCCGATTCATTCACCATTTTCCAAGCCCTAGCCCGATGCTGTCCTTTGAGTTCTCAGCACTGCAGGGAATTGCTGAAATACATATGCAAAGGAACAACACCAGACCTGGTTTTTCTTGAAAGTCAAAGCTGTTGTGATTTTATTGATGTTTATATCAGGTTTTGTAATGCCCTTGCACCTTCCTTTTTAAAACTGTATTTTACAAAATCTACATTTTTGGTGTTGACAGTAGCTCTATAAATAAACAGACATGTTATCTTCACCTCCTCCCCTACTGGAAAAATCGAGGCTCTGTAGTCCTGAAATACAGTACAGCACGAATCTTCCAGTATATTGGGTGGATGCATGCATTCTGTCAGAACATGCTTAACTTTAGTCAGCTGTGTAGCCCCATTGAAGTCAAGTCTACATGGCTCTAGGAACATTTATCTGCAGGTACAACAGTTAAAACCTAGACAAAGAATGATGTGCCTGGTAAGTTTGGCAAATGCATTAGTTCAGTGAAGCCCCATTTGCTGACTCCTAGTTCATTGGGATGTTGCATGCACATGAAAATATTCACATGCTTAAAGTGAAGCACATGTTTAAGTGCTTTGCTGCACTGGGGCTTAAATGTGGCCAACTACATGAAGGTGCCTTCAAAGTATGCTCAGAAATACTGTCAGAGGAGGAGACATGTCAGTTTCCAGTATACTCCAGGGCAGGGCCAGTGCGAAACTTCCACCTTGCACCCCCCACCCAGCCCTGCGGCAGCTCCCCACGCCCCCCTCCCCCCTGCCCCCCCCCCCCGCGGCAGCTCCCCACCCCCCGGCCCGGGGATCCATGCGGCAGCTCTGACCCAGGGGAACCCCTGGGCTGCCAGCGGCGCGCTGACCCGGGAAACCCCTGGGCTGCCGGCAGTGCGTTGACCCGGGGAACACCTAGGCTGCCAGCGGCGCGCTGACCCGGGGAACCCCTGGGCTACCTGCCAGTGGCTCAGACTTCCTCTCCCTCCAAGCGCAGCAGCCGCTGTAAAAAAAAAAAAATTGGGGGCTCCACTTTTTGGCGCCCCCAAATCTTGGCGCCCTAGGCAACCACCTAGTTGGCCTAAATGGTAGCACCGGCCCTGCTCCAGAGCCATCCTAGGCATGTGCAGTCTTTCCTCTGTAGAGATATTCTTCTATTGATACTGAAGCACAATGAATTTTCCTGGAGAATCCCTCCCCAATTCTACACTGATGAGAGAAGGCCAGAGCCTTCCACACACTATCCAGCTCTCTGAAGGCATGCATTTAATGATGGCTGTTGACTGACTCTGATGTAAAATAGATTGGTGGGTCCATGTCACAGAAATCGCCATCACAGGAGGCACTCATGGGCAGCCTCTTAAATCCTAGGACTGAGGGGGAATGGAGACTACATAATCTTCTTCCCTAGAGGTGGTCCCTTGTGGTCAGGGTTGAGGCACAATTGCAAGGTCGTACCTGCACTGAGGCCAAACAGATCTAGGAATGTCAATTCACTATTATCTCTAGCACCAACTTAAACATTAATTTAAAGGTGGCATCATTTCTTGCAGGTCCAGCCACATCCAGCTTATCACACACATCTGCCTTTCATGCTCATTCAAGCCTGAGATTCACTAAGTCCTTCCTCTTCAAAATCCTTGTCTATTCCCTCCCCTGTGCCTTCACAATTATCCTCAATGAACCTTCCCCTGAAAGCTCGGAACCAGCTCCTCTGATTCCTGTCCTCTCCCTGCTATCGCTAAGCTGTCTGGCCAACCATCAACTTGGGCCATTTGGTCCTGGAAGTCATTGAGCGGAGTGATGCCTTTTGCTTTCCCAACTCTTCTGCTGAGATAAGGAGATAACATCTCTCCTGGTGCTGGAAAGTCAATCCTTGTCTGCAGACATGCCATGAGATCTATTACTATTGCCTGATCACAAATAGAGAAGGAGCTTACGCTACATCTTAGGTCTCCAAAGTCTAAACAGGTATCTTGGAAGGATACAGTTGCGAATCTTCACCCTCAATGCAGTTTTCCCTTTCCGCCTTAATCTATACTGGCTCTGTGCACTTGACCTAATTTGACATATTTCCATGCTGCAGTCTGTCCTTCTCACAGAAAGTATCTCCATTCTGCTGGAGGACCAGAATCATTCCCAGTAACAAGTGATCTTCTCAGGGCTTGCGGCAGCACCATGTGTATTTGTCATATGCCTCTTGGTGACAGCCATTCAGTGGAGGCACTGGGTATGCAGGAGTGAGTGTTTGGTGTAAGAAGTTCCAGCCAAGCAAGTGACCTGTAAAAGCTTGGAGACCTGTCTTTCTCTAGTCTTTACCATCTATGAAGCAAATTCCTAACTCCCAGCAGTTAACTGCAGAGGAACTACTAGGTCAGCTCACTCAATCCCTGAGCAGAATTGTTCTCTAGAGTCAGCGGTTACAGGAGATTGGAGCAAGAGGGGAATTCTCACCAACCCAAACAAGGAGCAGGGGAGGTTGCTTCAATCCCAAGCCAAGGAGAGGAGGAGGAGTGTTCTGCCTCATTTTAATCCGTGCCTATAGTATTGTCTTAAGTTCTTTGCCAGTCCACTAAAGTACTGGGGCTCTCACCATGCCATTGGAGAGACTATTTCTAACTGGAGCTCACTGTTAAACTGTTTCACTGCAACTTGCTTGAATGGCAAAGACAGTAGCTGAAGGTGTGTGCTGTAGTCAACAGACCCTCAGAGGAGGTCACCATTGCAACAGGTGGTGAATTCTATTTTCTTAAATGTGGATCATCACAAGCACATTGCAGTGCCTCCAGGAACTAGTTCAAATGCATGTGTTTTTTCTCCAGAATGGGATAGGATCCTGGTTCTCTATTACACTCATTCCATCCTTTCTCCATGAGGAAATCCTCTTTCCCTTTCCTCTGATGCACAAGGTCTTGAGGAAGGTGAGACTTTAAGGCACTTGCACATTTCTGGTAGCCTCTGCTTGGGCACATCATGGGTTAGTTCTCAGGCCTTGACGCTCTGGATGCTATTTGTTCTAAGAACAGGCCTTCTTTCTCAGGGAGAGGGAAGAGTTTTCCATGAGAGCCAGCCCCCCTGCACTTGGTGGCTTTGCTGGTGAGAACCATGATGTGAAGACTATCCTGCTTCTGTCCATATCCGCTAACCAGCTCACTACAGTATCTCGGAATCCTTGGAGATCCTTTTCCATTTCAGTTGATCGCAAAGTGTTTTAAAGTACCTGTTTGCCCCTTTGCTTGGACCATAGATTGGTCTGGACTGCAGGTGGCTGCAGTCAAGATTCATTTAGCTGATACTACACCTTTCTAGGAGCGAATTGAGGGAAACAAAATTTTCCCTTGCCTACAGACAAATATTTCTCAAAGGGCTGTCTTCAGATACAGCCTCCTGCGAAACAGAATGTTCTCAAATAAGCTTGTAAGCCAATTGTGAGTGTTCACTGCATTTTATTTTCCTCAAGATTGGCCTTCTCAAATCTTCTGATGGCTATCCTGTTGGTTACCCCTCCTTGATTGAATTGAAGGACCTCCATCCTGATACCAAGCTATTACTGAAAGCCACTTCAGAATTCCATCTCAATATTCTCTTCTGTTCTCAGGTGCATATTCCAAAAAGGGAGACTTTCCTCCATATGGTGGATGTTAAGGAGGGCCCTTAATTTTTGTTTTAGTAGGACTAGGGCCTTTTTTTAAGCCTCCTTAGTTTGTTGAAAAGTTCCACATCCCATTACGAGCACACCTGGAAACATGCGGCTTTCCTCTGTTCCCTTCTGTGTGATAACTACTTGTTAGTTTTCAAGAATGGGGATCTGTGAAGCCACTGATGACAGATGAGAACAAGCTGCTGAACTTTTTTGGGTTTACATTCCCCATCCAGGTGCACACTCATCTCTTCTCCATGCCTACTGGCTTTTAGAGCTGTTACTTCTGGGTTGGTAGTTACAAACAAGGGAGACGGGCTGTCCTTGCGCCCAAGGTGTCAACACCTCCATGCACATGCATTGAGACCCAAAACCTGGGTTAGGCTCCAACTATGCTATCAATCCCATGGATAGGGCACAACCCCATGGAGGACAATATTCTTATTGGTTGTCACCAGCAGGTAAAGAACTTTCTGTACCATTTCACTCTGGCTGCTCCTGAGTTATTATTTCTCAGACTTTTGGGATGCTGCACTCCTATAGACGAAACTGCAAGCCCTGAGCACCTCTGAAAATCAGCTCACACTGTATATATTGTTGCATTAGTGTTGCTCTTTGCTTTCCCAGTACTACATATCCTCCCCGCTCACATGTCTATGGGGGAGCATTCAGGGCCAAAATAACCAAGGGACATGGTGGATTCTCCATCACTTGAAGTCTTTAAATCAAGATGGGAACCCTTGCTAAAATAAATGCTCTAGCTCAGCCACAAGATATGGTCTGGATGCAGGGATCACTGGGAGACATTCTCTAGCCAGTGTTATGCAGGAGGTCAGACTAAATGATCAGAAATGTCCCTTTTGGCCTTGAAATCTAAAAAAATTGGCACACATGGGTGGCCCAACATTAGTCTCCTCACTTCCTAGTTAGGTAAGGGGCCCAATTTTCAGAGACGCTGAGCACCTGCAGCTCCTACTGACTTCAGTGTAAAACACCTTTAAAAATCCAGCCTCGCTCCTTCTTAGCTTCTCAGATACAGCTGCAGCTGCTTAACTTGAGGCCCCCAGGCTTGGCCTTGGTTTCTGAGAAAGCTGTTTGGTTCCCAAGGATCTGGGATTTGCCCCAAGTTTCATCTCCCGAGCACTCAGCTTGCTGTCATGAAGGAAACTGCCCCATCCCCCTACGCATGCAGAAGATGAGCTGAAGAAAATGGGGCTTCTAGCAGCTCTGATGCCATCCTCTGGCACCTGGGGGACAGCAGCAGCACACTACACAACTGCACTTCTCTAGCCCACTGGCATCAACTTGGGAAGGAAACGACCAGCTGATGTTCCAGAGGAAGCATAAGGGTGGCCCGTCCACTCCACTGTGAATGAATGGCGTCAGGTGGTCTCTCTTCAGGAGGTGATGGGGCAAACAGATCATCAAAGGTGTTCCGGATCACTGTTTGGAGGCTGATCCTCAGTGTTGGCCATGCTAAGCAAGGTTCTGCCTTTTGTAACCACACCACTGCAGCTGCTCTTGGAATATGCACTGTGATATTGCTCTTGGCAGATTCTTCCATTCATGGTGGGGAGGCCCCTGCCTTCTTTGCTTCCAGTAACATCATGCAGTGTTGGTGACCACTGGCCCTGACTTTCAGCACCACACACTTCCCTTTGCTCTCAGGATTTCCCTAGAGCACTCTGTGGGTCAAGGAGCCCACTGGTGAACTTGCCCTTCTCTGGGACACCAGAGGAACACAAGCCATACTCTGCAATCCCTCTGGGGTTATGGGCTGCAATATTTAACTTACACACCTCCCAATCAGATTTCACAGACAGAAAAGACACCATCAACTGCTGCCAAAGTAAAGCCAACCACCATATTATTCTTTCTGGAGACTTCAGAGAGAGCCCTTCCTTCTGGCCCCAGCTGGCTGGAGCCCCTGGAGAGCCTCTCCCCCCATCCAGCCCCCTCCTAAAATGGCCAGAGCTTGGACAATAGGCAGCACTCTACAGTCTCAGATTGTAGCGTGTCCAGTGTTCAGAGGCGTCACCCTTTCCACAAGCTGAGATGGCGCACTGCTGGGAGTCACAGGGACCCCCAACAGTACAGAAGAAAAGAGTACCATAGGTATGGGTGACCCCGAAGCCCCTTTATCTCACCTCCCAGCCTCATAAGACATGGCCCTCATCCTAGCGCTCAGTCGTGATGGTCATCCCTATGCAACACACTGGGAAACTGAAACACTGGAAGGTCACATGACTTGCCCAATGTTACACACCAAGAGTGAAATTCTGGCTCCACTGAAGTCAATGGCAAAACCCCACAGGGGCCAGAATTTCAGTCCAAGTGAGAAAGAGCCAGGAACAGAACCCAGTTCTCCTAAGTCCCTGTCCAGTGCTGCATCCACTATGCCACACTGCCTCCTCCAAGCACCCAGAACAGCCAAAGCCCTGAACTTCAGGCAGGCACCTCCAGTGTCCCTTTGCTGGAGGGGAACCTGCTTTACCACAGAGTACCCCCATGGTCCTGCCCCCACATAGCTCCTGGCCAATGGATGATCAGGAAGTGATTCACCGTTCCTCACCTTGACAGCCCCTCCAGAAAACTCTGCCTATCCCCATAACAAACACATTGTGAACCATTCATCTTTAATGGCTTATGCAAATCAGGGGGGACATCAAATCAATGAAGATCAATAACTGCAGCCGTTTAATTGCCAGCAAAAACATTTTAAGAATGAGCATTATCTGCAGCCCTTTCTCGGGTAATGGCGCCATTAATCCAAACTTTGGATCCTGGCCTAAGTGCAGAGGAATAATCCTCCACCCCTTGTTCTTCGCCCCTCCCCGCGCCTCTTGGGTTGGGTTTTATCCTCTTTTCATTTCCAGTTTCTGAGTTTCCCCGTCATTACCGCTGGCAAACAGCTCCCAATGTTAATGGTTCTGCTTTTGTTACTCTGTGCCTGATTGAAATGTCGCATACAGATTGAGATGTTAGTGCTAAGTTGCCACCTGGGAATGTCAAGCTGGGCCTGAAATGAACTTTTTCTCACTCTCAGATCCAGATGGATCAGGCGGGGATGTTCCCAAGCTGAGCTGGGAGTGTTCCATGGTGCAGGGTGGGTGGATGGATGGATGGGGGAGGCACTGAGCTCAGTTTCTGCAGCAGTTCAGGGCCTCCTTTGCAGCCCCCTCTCCTCCAACCCATTCCTGAGGGTCAGATCCAAAACGTGTGCAGAGTCTCAAGCCTACTGGGATTCTGCTCGAGTCCCACATTGAATGACGTTCTCTGGCCTGTGCTGTGCAGGAGGTCAGACTAGATCATCTGATGGTCCCTTCTAGCCTTAACAGCCATGAATCTTTGCCCCCCTCCCTCATCACAGGCCAGTAGAAGGAAGAAGAGGGGATGTGCTGTGTCTGATCCTGTCCCCAGGTCAGAGAGGTGCCTCTTGTGAGAGAGATAAGGGTGCCCTATTCCTCTGGCACTGCCCCATAGGTGAGCGAGGTGAGGTCCCCCAGATCCTGTGCTCTTTGTCAGGGAAGCACCCTCTGCTAGAGGTGTGTCCGGCCCTTGCAGCTGGGCTGTGCCCGGAGGCGCATCTCCAGCCATATATATCTGAACAGGAAGGAGGAGAGGCACAATTGTTCCACAAATTCCAGCTGTCTAAGTACCTCTGTAGTGCTTGGCGGGGTCAGCCTCGTACTTACCCCAGGTCAGGCTCTGATATCAGCCAAACCAAAACCTATCCCCCAGGAAGTCTCAGGACGCACATTGCTTGGCTCCCTCAAACCAAGCCCCTGACCTTGCCCCAGTGCCCAGTAACCCTTTGCAGGCCTCTGGCCAAATAGCCCATGTATCTGTGGGTGACTCTCACCGACGCTCCTGGATCCCACCTGGCGGTCAGAGGTCTCCAAATCCTAACATGGTGTCGTGCAAAACCTCTGTGATCAGTGACTACTCTTGGGGAAGCTGAGTGATGCTGGAGCCAGCCACGCCAGCTGCCTAGGAGCCATACCCAACTCAGCCACCGGCGACACTGACCCTGTGGGCTACTAGGCAAGGCTGCTGCAAGAAAATGTAGGAGTCTCCTACAGAGGATGAGTGAGGGCACATGGTCCCCCCGGAACTGTCCCCGACTGGCCACAGAGCATTTTCCATTTCAGGGGACTATTCCCCAAACAAATCACCTAGGCAAATGCAACCTTGGAGATTTGGGGTACTAGAGCCATCCACCCACTGGCTCAGCTGCCTCTGAAGGCTGGAGAGCAGTGCCTTGGCCCTCACAGACAGGCTATGTCCCATGGCTCACTCTTGCATCTCCTCTGAAGGATCAGCAAGAGTGTTTGGGCCCAGCCTGACATCCCAGCCAGCTGCTTCCCTAGCGAGGAAGGTGGCTCAGCTCCACCTTGCTTCCTTCATCATTACCACCAGTCCTTAGTGCCATTGTGCGGGAGGGATAGCTCAGTGGTTTGAGCATTGGCCTGCTAAACCCAGGGTTGTGAGTTCAATCCTTGAGGGGGCCACTTGGGAATCTGGGGCAAAATCAGTACTTGGTCCTGCTAGTGAAGGCAGGGGGCTGGACTTGATGACCTTTCAAGGTCCCTTCCAGTTCTAGGAGATGGGATATCTCCATTATATATATATATTGTGCTTGAGGTCATTGCATCTCCCTGTACCTCCTCTATTCCTCACTCAGTCATGGGATACCTCTTCATCCTCTGCCATTCTCAGTCTTCCTGTTTCCTGGGGAGCTGCCCCTTTCTCTTAGAGCCTCAAATGCTTCACCTATGGGAGTCAGGACCTGTGTCCCTGGCTTGTGCTATTCATAGATACCTGGGCCATTGGGATCTCCTGTATAGCACAGGCCAGAGAACTGCCCCCAAAATAATACCTAGAGCAGATCTATTAGAAAAACATCCCATCGTGACTTAAAAATGGCCAGCGATGGGAAATCCAACATGCTCCTTGGTATATCATTCCTATGATTAGTTACCCTCACTAACAAACTTTTACACCTTATTGCTAACCTGAGTTTGTCTAGCTTTATCTTCCAGCCATTGGATGGTGTTAGAACTCTCTCTGCTGGACTGAAGAGCCCTTTATCGAGTAGTTGTTCCCCATGTAGATATTTATAGACTAATCAAGCCACCCCTTAGCCATTCCTCATCTTACATTGCTACGGATCAAGACAGTCTAACTCCGGCACAAGGGTGCCACCCCCAGCACTAGCATCTTCTGAGCCATCCATGGCATGTGGATGCAACAACGAAAGAGCCTGCTGGCTCAGAAATTGTCCGTTGCTCCTTTGTGCTCTGGTCCCCCAGCTGTCTCACATTTGGTTTCATTTCCTCCCTCTGGCTTCCCACAAACACCTGATTTTAATGTGCCTGCTATGAGGGAGAGGGGAAGCTGGGAACTGAGCTATTTTGACAGATGCTGTAGGAGGCACATGTGCTGAGGGGAGGGGGAGCTTAGCCAGGATAGTTTAGCAGCACTAGCTTGCAAAGGAGAGTCCTGGCTAGCAAGTATCCCTTCCAAACGTTAGGGCCAAATACAAACCTAAACAGCTAGTTCTCCCCGAGAAGTCCAGGTGTGAGCAATGAGTCTGTTGTTCCAAACATGAAGGAGAAATCTAGGACACAGCAACACAGGCTCTCTTCTCTGTCTGCCTATCCTATCCCAATGAACAGCTGGGCAGACCTGTCCCTGCGTCACACCTGGGCACACCTGTATGTAACCCCTGGATGCCAGTGCTGTGAATTTTAACCTTGTCTTTACCTCTTATATTCCTCAGGCTCCCTTGCTCTCTCTTTCTATTCCGGTGTTAGCCACAGAGTTGCATCTTGCATCGGGAGAAAAAGCAGAAGCTAATGGTGATGACTAGGGAATAAACGAAAGGCTTAGGAGTGCCGTTTGGGCAGGCAGCTTACCGGTTACCACGGGGTACGTCTGGGGTCCTGACACGTTGGTCCCCAGGTCTGGGTTAGCAGAGGCAGATAGACTTGACTTGACTTCATCAAGACCAGGGGTCAGAGCTGGGAGGGAGTACTCATTACCCTGGGGAAGAGAGGAGAGAGACAGCTCGCTATTGATGCACCGAGAAGAAGGGAAAGCATACAGATGGGGGGAGGAAGAGGAGCGACGCCAAACCCTGCACAGATGGGAGAGGAGGAGGAAACAGAGCAGATGAAGGAAAAAGGTGATGGGGGGGCAGGGAGCTGTGGACGAGACCCTCACTTCTGCTGTGAGCAGTGGCTCCTTCCCCATCTGGGCAGCAGCAACAGAGAGGGACCAACAATGGGCATTACTTTGCTGTGGCCGAGCGCAGAATGTGGCCCATTCCCTCTGGTGTGGCCAAGCTTCCAGGCCTGTGGGCGAGGGGGAAAGTTGGTGGGTAGAAGCTCAAGGGGGATCAAGAAGGGATGTGGCAGCCTCCCTGGCAAAGGAGAGTTGGGGGCGTGGCTAACACATATGTCCCCATGGTTGGGGCAGGAGGTTGCAGTGGAAATGAGAGGGATGCCGGGGCATTTCTGCTGCAGGCAGGGCCTGTGTAGGCCGATGGCCATTGTATCTGAGCTCAGTTTGCTTGGAGATTCCCCCCACCTCTTTCCTGGCTCTTGAGAAACAAAGAAGCCTCATTCCCCACCTCTGTCATTTTGTGCATCAGGGTATGAAATTGGGGAGGGGGAGAACCACATGGCTAACAGAAGGGTGGGAGGGGGAGAGCCACTGAATCTGAAAGGGTGTCCTGTCCGAAAGGCTCTGGTAATTGCCTTTTTATTGTGGCAGCCTCCAGACCAGACGCGGAGCCAGAGAAACCAGAGGGACTACAAAAACACAGGAAAAGTTGCTCTGATTAATATTACGTTAAATTAAAACTGATTTTCTGCTCTTTCTGCTCTGTTTTTTTCCATCCGCTTTCCCAACCCACCTACCCCCCAAATGCTGTGTGCAAGTTGCCCCCTCCCTGCCCCCTCCTGTCCCTGTCCGGCCACGATTGCCTAGTCATTTCCAATTCCTTCTCGTATTGATCTTCCTGTAGAAATCAGTTTTGTAATTAGCTGCAAATTAGGCCTTCTACTGGGGGTGAGCCTGCCCCCTGATTTATCACCAGAGTAATTCGCTGTGATCGGAGAGAAATTAAAATGAACTCAATTAGGCTTTGGATTTGCTTTATGGGCCCTGCTCAGAGTTTCAGGGGGAAAAATGACTGTGTCGGTGTTTAATAGTCTAATGAAAGTAAATAAAGGTTATTCATTGTAATAAAGCCAGGGACTCGGGGATGAAGGGAGTCTACAGCCAGTTTCTCCTTCCCTTCCTTTGTTGGTTTATGGCTTGGGGCGGTTTAAAAAGACTTTTGATTTTCATTTTATTAAGACAAACAGCTTTCGGGATAAAAGGCGGAGTGTGGGGCAGGCGCTGCTGAAGCACAGAGGGGAGCTGGGTCGTGAGAGAGAAGCCCATGGAATTTGTAACAAGCTCATAGCTCCCTGGTTACTGGTACAATCTGAAGTTGCACGTTTCCTTACAATAATGTGTGCATGTGGATATTTAGAGGGGTTCATGTGCGTGTCTATGTGGAGAGGGCTGTACATGTATGTCCATGCAGAGAGGGATGCATGTGCATGCGTGTGTCCATGAAGCGGTATAGGGGTATGTGTATGTATACATAAGTGCCAAGATAGGCATACATGCAGCTGATGTGGGTCTCAAGGGTGCATGGGAGAGTGAAGGAGCTCACTTCTTGCCATGCCCCCCACGTGCCTGATTAACACCCATTTGTGCCCATGTTGCTGGGTGAGGCCCCCACCTGCTCAGATTTGATGTGCTCTGATGTTTGAAAGACATCAGGGTAAGAAGGACGTTCAAAGACTCGATCTAAAGCTTCCAGCTGTTGCTGGGTGAAAGTGTCGGCACGAAGGTGCTTCCGCAAACTGTCCACGCTGCTCTGGGAGTCTCCATTGGGAACCGAGCCCTCAGACACATCTGTGGGACACAGACAGAGAGAACAGGGAGTTAGCCCCACCCAGTCCCTGAGGAAAGGTGTTTGCTGGCTCAGATCAGCAAGTGATGCAGTGCAAGGCCCAAAGGGGCCAGGAAAGGAGCACCCCCCCACTCCGAGGGAGCTGTGCCTGTAGGGAGGGAAGGCTGAGAGGTCTTGGGGGTGAGCCCCTGTGCCCTGCCCTCACCCCTGGGTTCCAAGGGGAACATTACAGCGCTCCTCCCCAGCACACTTGAGGGCATGGAGAATGGCACTTGGCTCGGAGATGAGTTTCAGTTACGCTGATTTCCAGTGTTAAAAATTGCCATATCTCCATTGCAGAGCGTAAAATGGGAGCAAAGCGCAGAGATTAGCATTGCTAGGGGACCACCAGAGATGCAACTCATTCCAAAGCGATGGGCCTGAGGGATGGGGACATGTAACCAAATCACAGCACACCAAAAACACCTGGAATTTAGGGAGTGTTGTGGTGTGGCATCAAATCTGTGGAAGTTTGTCTGTTATAACAGCCTGTTCCATCCAAAATGAGTCTGTCTGCGTTCTAACCCCCCTTCTTGCCAGACGTGAGTCTCTCTTCATTCTAACCCCCCTCCCCACCCGCAGTGACTCCGTCCGCGTTCTAACCCCCCTTCCCGCCCGAGGCGCCTCCGTCCGCGTTCTAACCCCCCTTCCCGCCTGAGGCGCCTCCGTCCACGTTCTAACCCCCCTTCCTGCCCGAGGCGAGCCCGTCCGCGTTCTAAACCCCCTCCCCGCCCATGGCAACTCCGTCCGCATTCTAACCCTCCTTCCCACCCGAGGCGAGCCTGTCCACGTTCTAACCCCCCTTCCCGCCCAAGATGAGTCCGTCCGCGTTCTAACCCCCCTTCCCGCCCGCGGCGACTCCGTCCGCGTTCTAACCCCCCTCCCCACCCGCAGCGACTCCGTCCGCGTTCTAACCC